>NC_058369.1:57271433-57425586 GCF_018350175.1 Felis catus
AAACACATTTAAAAAAAAGAAACATAGCCAAGTTTTGCTCAAGGGTTCCTTCCTTGGCAGTTCCTACTAACTCAGGAGTCACTTGCTGGCTGTTCCTCCATGCCTGCTCTAATCTTCCCTTTTTGGTACTTCCCCAGTCTAAGCCCCTGTGCCTTTGAGAAACCCACTTGAGCAATGTGGGCCTCAATTTCCTCATTCAAAAATGGTAGTGGGGCGCCTGAGTGGGTCAGTTGGCTAAGTGCTAACTTCGGCTCAGGTCATGATCTCACGGTCCATGAGTTTGAGCTCCGCGTTGGGCTCTGTGCTGACAGCTCAGAGCCTGGAGCCTGCTTCGGATTCTGTGTCTCCCTCTCTCTCTGCCCCTCCTCCACTCAATCTCTCTCTCTCTCTCTCTCTCAAAAATAAAATAAACATTAAAAATAAATACATGGAATTGATAACACCAACTCTGAGTTATTGTGGGAATCAGATGTGAAAGTGATTTATCAAGTACTCTATCACATATAGGAGAATGAATGAAGTTATGTATCAGTTGCTGGGTGAGATAAATCTGGGGTGGTGGCTTCAGGCATCTTTCTGCTAAATGTAGTGAAGGAAACAAAGATCCATTCATTTGTTCATCCAAAACAAATCAGTCCTCAGCTTGCAGGACAACCCTAGGAACAGAGAGATGTACCAGCCACAGTTCCGGTGCTCCAAGAGGTCCCAGTGTTGTGTGTGTGTATGTGATCAGGGGTGTACCTACAAAAAGACAACCTCACATTACACAAGTTCTTCTTCCTCTTCCCATAACACTAGCCACAGACTGCTTTCCAGAGCTTTCCTGCTCACAAGGCTGCACTGTAGCCCTCTGCCCACAGTAACCCTGTTAGGAATGGGCACTCGACCAGCTCCAGGGAAATCAAGGCTCAGGTCATGATCTCACAGTTTGTGAGTTCGAGCCCCACGTAGGGCTCTGTGTTGAGAGCCTGGAACCTGCTTCAGGTTCTCTGTCTCCCTGTCTCTCTGCTCCTCCCTGGCTTTCTCTCTGTCTCTCTCTGTCTCAAAACAGAATGAACGTTAAAAAATTTTTTTAAAAACCGCTCAAGTCCAGTTCTTTTTTGGGGTGGAGGAAGGCAGATTTTTGGAAGAGAGAAGATGTTTTCCCTGTGGATAAAGAGTAAGACATGTCTAGAATTGCTGGGGGATTTCTTGTCACCTTGAGGGCAGACCACCTGGGAGTCTTTACTTACTAAATAACAGAAGAAAACAGGGGTGCCTGACTGGCTCAGGTGGTAGAGCATGCAACTCTCAATCTCAGGGTCATGTGTTCAAGCCCCACGCTGGGTTTTACGTAAAAAATAAAAACAGAGGAAAATAAAGAGATGGTGAGGGACATGTCTTAGGGTTAAAATCTGGGCACTTGTATCCAGTGATGCCTGAATCCACCTGCCTCCTCCCTCCCCCATTTCCCCAACCCCATCTCCACTCCACCCTCCAGCCTTCACCACTTGTTTAAGGGAAAGTCACAGCCATTTCCAGGGGCCAGCCTCAAGCAGGAGCTACAGCGGCTTCAGGTCCCAAGTCTCGCCCAAGTGGACTTACACAGGCTTCGGTGACTCTTCTACGGACTGCTCAGAAGAGGCAGGAAATACAGCCCAGAAATGAAGGGGGGTGAACATCCCCCTGGATAAACTCTGATCAACGGGAGTCAGGATTTGGGGACTGAGAGGTAAAGTCTTGCTTTTATCTTTCCCCAGTGGATGGTTCCAAATGCCTGTCTAGAGATATCTCATGGGACTAAAGTTGTCAGAATTAGCAAATAAAAAGACTTGGCTTAGGGCCGCCTGGGTGGCTCAGTCGGTTAAGCGTCCAAGTTCAGCTCAGGTCAGGATCTCATAGTTCATGGGTTCAAGCCCCATGTCGGCTCTGTGCTGACAGCTCCGAGTCTGGAGCCTGCTTCGGATTCTGGGTCTCCCTCTTCCTCTCTGCCCCTCCCCAGCTCGTGCTCTGTCTCTCTCTCTCTGTCTCTCAAAAATAAATAAATGTTAAAAAAAATTTTTTTTTAATTTGGCCTAAAACATTATTCGTATTCATCTGGAATTCAAATTTACCTGAGCGTCCTATATTGATCTGGCAGCCTGTATGAGACCCAGCAACCAGCTGTGCCTGCTGAGGCTGTGACCAGCATGATAACACATTACCTTCTGTTTGTTTTCCCTTCTCCCCTGTCCTTTCCTCACTTTGCTTTTTCTTTCACTCTTGCTGCCCAGGTAATGAACTCAACAATAAAGCAGTAGCATGTCAGGCTTGCTCTCAGGTTCTATGTGCTAGGAGCCAAGCCTTGCACATAAGGCAGTTCAAGTTAGATTTCTGTCACTTACATCCGAGAGTCCTGATGAAAACTCGGCCTGTTTCCTCTTCTGTGGAATGAGGATAGGAGTTTCCACCCCATTGATAGCTTAGGATGGATGAGAAGGTCCAAAGACCTTATGAAGGGCAAAGTGGCAACCCCACAGCCAGTAGTAGGTCACTGCAGTCACCCCAGAAGACAGGAGGTTGAGTCCCAGAGCTGGCCCCTGCCACACTGAGTTAATGAGGCTAGGAGAAAGGGCTGCTAACCATTCAGTGGCCGTGGGATCCTTTTGTGTTCTCTCATATGGGTGATGTCTGCCCTGGGGACCACTGCCAAGGTGGACCACTGTATTTGTTCCAGACTTTGCACTTCAGATTAATAAGCACCACACGGACCAGGGAGTCCTGCTGCCACCCAGGCATTCTTTCTAGAGTGTGGATCGAAGCCCCCCTCTAGCCTCTGAAGCCATCATCCCGACAATGCTATGGGTGCTTTGTCCTGCCTTTAACAACACATGCCCATCCCTGTGTGTGCCTCTGGTCCCCTTTGCCCGGGATGCCCCTATACCATGGTCTTCAAGGCCCTACATCATTTGGCCTTTGTCTATCTTTCATGCGTTTATTCATGCAACAAACCTAGTTTGAGCACTTACTGTGTGGCAGGCATTATTCTAAGCCCCGGAGAGAGAGCAGTGAACAAATCAGGCAAAACCCTTGCCCTCGTGGAACTTACACGAGGCAGACACAGAAAATAAACCATAAGTGAAAATAAACCATAATAAACCATAATAAGTGAAATATGTAGCATGCTAGATGGCGATATGTGATGGAGAAAAATACAGTAGGGAAGTGGGGTTGGCGAAGGACCCTGCCCCCAGCTAGTCTCCCTTTCTCCCTTGATCAGTCCGCTCCTGCCACACTGGTCTTCTTCCTGTTCTCAAATACATCAGAGTTGTTACCACCATTGCCTTCTTAGGTCCTCTGTCTCAACTATTTCCCCTCTCCTCCATTCTGAAGATCTTTACACAGCTGGATCCTTCCTACCATTTGAGTCTTAACTCAAATGACACTATAGGTGACCCCCCTGGATCACCCTGTCTAATGCACTTCTCAGTAATTCTTTATCCTATGGCCTTGTTGCATGGTATCATTTTCTCCATATCATCTCTAGTTGCAAGAGGAGGTGGGAAATGAAGGACAGGGTTAGGCAGCTGCCTTCTGGCAACAGCTGTTTGCCATGGAAGTGGGAGAAGAAACTTTGGTGGACAGCTTTCTGCCTCTGACACATATACAGCATGATACATGCTACATACAGGAAACAAAGGGGTGAGGGTGGCCCAGGAGAGGCACCTGATGTAGCCTGAGAGACAGAGGAGTCATGGGCGGGCTTCCCAGAGAAGGTAGTGATGAGGTGACTCATGAAGGGTAAGAAAGAATCTGCTGGGCAAAGGAAGAAGGAGGTTACTGCCAACAGAGGAATGATTATGTGCAAAGGTTTGGAGAAAAGAGAGAGCATGTCATAACTTATTTTGTTTAACTTTTTAAATGTTTGTTTATTTTTGAGAGAGAGACAGAGTTGAGCAGGGGAGGGGCAGAGAGAGAGGGAGACACAGAATCCAAAGCAAGTTCCGGGCTCCGAGCTGTCAGCACAAAGCCCAACGCAGGGCTCGAACTCATGAGCCGTGAGATCATGACCTGAGCCGAACTCAGACGCTTAACTGACTGAGCCACCCAGGCGCCCCCTGTCATAACTTATTCCAGAAATTGATGATGGTTCAGTGTTCCTAGGAAACAGCGTTAGAGGAAAGAAAGCAAGAGCTGCAAGGAAACCTAAGAAGAAAGAGTAGGTCATAATAGGATGTGGACACTTTTGACCTAGATGTTGCCAGGGGCCTTTTCCTGTTTTCCTGGTATTGACAATTGAAGTAGATGCAAGGTTGAGGACAGTGTTGAGGACCTTGCACTTAAGGATGATTAAGGATGTCTACTACGACTGGGGCAAGAACAGGCACTGCCCTGGGAGTATACAGAGAAGTGGCAGGACTGGCCCTACCACAGTCACCCTCCTCCCCCGCCCCTCCATGAGCAAAAGTATGGGAAGAGGTGAGACAGGGAATCCATGTAGGCTCAGGGTCCACTGGGGACTCCTGGGTTTTTTTTTCCCTTCCCCACCATCGCCAAGGTGAGGGGATTCTATGAGACTTACTCTTAAAGCTGGGGTGGGGGGCTACGAGCAAGATTGATGTGCATCTGGTTTCCCAGTGGAACCTCCACTTGGGCAGCAGGTGTGTTGATCCTGCCCTCTGCCTCCCTGGACAGAGAAAGGACAGGGACATGAGGATAAGAGGAGGCTGCAAGGGAGCTGCCAACAAACCCTCTGGGGTGAGGCTAATGGGCAGGAGTTTCCCAACATCAAGGGTTTGGGCCAGAAGGGCATCGGGCTTGAGCCACTGTATCAGCTACCTATTGCTGCAAAACAAATACCCTAAAACTTAGAGCCATGAACCAACAGTCATTTATCATGTCATGATTTCCGTGGACCAGGAGTTCAGATGGAGCACAGTACACATGACCTATCTCTATTCCATGATGTCTGGGACCTCAGCTAGAAGCTACCATCATCTGAAGGACTTACCTGGGGCTGGAGAATCTACTTCCAAGGTGGCTCACGCGCATGGCCGGCAAACTGGTGCTGACAAATTGGTTTCTTTCCATATGGGCCACTCCAAGGGACTGTTTGTCCTTATGACACGGAAGCTGACTCCCCCCTGAGAAAATAACCCAAAGGACCAAGATAGAAGCTGTAATGTCTGATACTACCAAGCCTCAGAAGTCATACACTGTCACCTGTACAGAATTCGACTCACCATACAGTTCAGCTCTGATTCTGTGTAAGAGGAAACTACAGCAGGAAATGAACACCAGGAGGTAAAGATCATTGGGCCCAAAGTGGAGGCTGGAGACCACATCCCTGTTTTGCCTTCTCACCCAGAAGGGCTGGTGAGGGAAGGGGGAACCTTAAGTGGATTGGGGGTTTATCCTCAGCAGAGCTGAGTCAGATCTCCCTCATTATGATTTTGATCTATGGGAAGACCCTACAGGGTTCTGTGCATAACTCACACATGCCCTGTTAGAAATGCAGGCCCCACGGAAGAGGTCAAGGATCAGTGAGCATAGCCAGAGAAGCAGCCACGGCCCTGTATCATCTCCTAAAAAGACCATCTTCTCCCCACTGCTCTGGAGTATCACCTTTCTCATAAATCAGATGACTGCATATTTATGGGTCTATTTCTAGACTCTGTCCCGTTCCACTGAGCTGTTTGCCTATCTTCATGCCAATACTACATTGTATTAATTATTATACTTACGTGAGTAAGTATCTGGTATCTGGTAGCGTAAGTCCACCACCCTTGTTCTTCCTCTTCTGAATTGTCTTGGCTCTTGCTGGCCCCTTGGATCTCCATATACATTTTAGAATCAACTTGTCAATTTCCACACAAAAAATTCTGCCATAAATGTTGACTGGAATTGCATGGCATTCATAGATCCATTTGAATCCATTTGAATTTTGCCGAGTTACAAAGTTAGGACTCAAATACTTGCTTCTGTACATGTTACCCTTCAAAAAACGTTTCATGTCAGGGGCACCTGGGTGGCTTAGTCGGTTAAGCGTCCGACTCTTGGTCTCGGCTCAGGTCATGATCTCGCGGTTCATGAGCTGGAGCCCCAACCGGGGCTCCGTGCTGACGTCACGGAGCCTGCTTGGGATTCTCCCCCTCCCTCTCTCTCTCTCTCTCTCTGCCCCTCCCCATATTGTTCTGTCTCCGTCTCTCTCAAAATAAATAAACTTAAAAAAAAAAGAGTCGGATGCTTAACTGACTTAGCCACGCAGGCACCCCAATACTGCTTTTTACAGAAAGGGAGTTGATTTAAATTGTCTTTTAATTTATTTTTTTAAAGGAAACCTTTGTATCACCATTATACGGGGATAATGAGTCTCTCTTAACATATAAGGATAACTGACAAAATAAGCATACTTAAGCATTATTGAATTATAGATAGATACTGTCTGGTGAAGATTTTAAGAATGAATCTTGCTCTTTCTTTGTTCAAAAGGGGTATTTGCAAGTGTCAGAGAGGTGTACAAGGTACATTGCTGTCATATTTATAATTTCTACTTTGGGTAATCAGAAAGATCGGAAAATACTGAAAAAAGAATAATTTTATCATCTGTTGCCAACTGTAGATTCACACGCAGTTGTGAGAAATAATACGGGGATGGTTCGTATACTTTTCTGTTTCCCCCAGTGGTGACATTTTGCAGAGTTATATAGTGCCTCACTGTGAGGATACTGACATCAATCTTTCTTTTTTTTTTTTTTTTAACACTTATTATGAGAGACAGAGAGACACAGAGCATGAGCAGGGGACGGGCAGAGAGAGAGGGAGACACAGAATCCGAAGCAGGCTCCAGGCTCTGAGCCGTCAGCACAGAGCCCGACGCGGGGCTTGAACTCACAAACCACGAGATGATGACCTGAGCTGAGGTCGGATGCTTAACCGACTGAGCCATCCAGGCGCCCCTACTGACATCAATCTTACTCAACGTTCCTCACTTTTACTTGTACTCATTTTTGTGTATGTGTGTGTGTGTGTACTAAATTCTATGTAATTTGATCTCCTGTCTAGATTTGTGTATCCACCACCGTAGATTCTGTGTGTTTTTTAATGGTATGTCTTGCCCCAACTTGTCCTCATTTAGGAACCTGGGCTGATGGAGCAGGCCTCCCCTTACTGGCACAGCACGTGCTGTGTCATGGGGGTGTGGCTATGGAAATTATGCCCTGGCCCCCACTCACATGTGAAACCTGTTGCCTCCATTTCTGTTTTCTGAGACAAAGCCTGTCATGCCCTAACTAGCTTCAATTAGGCAGGGAAGCAAGATCTTACTAAGTTCCTGAAAGGAGGAGAATTTGAACACTAACGACCACTATCACACTGTTTACCTATTGTGTCCATTGGTGAACACCCTGAAAGGGCAAGGTCTCTAATCCGTTCTTGGGGGAAAGCAAGGTGAATAGAACACAAACAATTATGTACAGCTTTCAAATAACCTCTTAGTAACATTGACACTGTGAGAGAGTAGATCAATTTCCCTTCTCGGGGGTCTTTAGAGACTATGTCAAGTGTGGGATAGTTATTCTGGTCATCTCTCTCTGCCTCCTTATTAACCAGGCACCAGGGTCTACCCATATGGCCTCCTAATCCTCTCTCGGGTTCATCCTTCTTTCTACTCCAACCTCTGAGCTCTACACCCCATACAGACCTACCATTCCACTCTCCTCCCAGGGTCTAGCCTCCACTCTGCCTTTCTCCAAGGTCTGCCAAGGTGATCTTTCTTCATTCTCAACGTTCTAGCCAAGTGGAACTCAATAATTAAACACCATGATAACAATGAATTTGAAATTCAAAGGGAGATTCTGAAGAATTAACTGTTGTTGGTGGTGGTTTTTTGTTTGTTTGTTTGTTTGTTTTAGTAAGCTCCACCCCCAGCATGGGGCTGGAACTCACAACTCCTGAGATCAAGAGTTGCATGATCTCCTGACTGAGCCAGCAGAATTAACTGTTTTGAGCTTTCCTTTCCAGACCTTATCCAAATACAGAAGGAATTTTTATGTAATAATAATGATATATTACACATACGATTTTTATATTGCTTATTTTACCTAATATTGTATCAAATCCATTTTATATGTTACCAAAATAGTCCCTAAGCATACTAAAAGTAGCTGTCACTGGGGCTTCGGGGTGGCTCAGTCGGTTAAGTGTCTGACTTTGGCTCAGGTCATGATCTCACGGTTCATGGGTTTGAGCCCCGCATCGGGCTTTGGACTGACAGTGCGGAGTCTGCTTCGGATTCTGTCTCCCTCTTTCTGCCTTTCCCCCTATTCTCTCAAAAATAAATAAAGGATAAAAAAAAAAGTAGCTATCACTTTCCTATTCTCCCTCATTATGTAAACAATATATTCATTATTGAACAGTTTAGAAAGATCACGAATCCGTGAATAGGAAAATAGGGCATCAACAATCACACTACCTAGAGATAACCAGCAAAATAATACGTGGCATACATCATTACTGGTTTTTTGTGCATGTTTGACGTAACAACATAACATACCGTATTTGTTAACTTTAGAAAATATCAAAACTACCCCAAAACTCAGCAGCTAAAAATCAACACTTTATTATCTCACAATCTCTGTGGGTCAAGAATTCAGGAGCAACTTAGTTGGGTGCATCTGGCTCAGATTCTCTCAAAAGGCTGCAATCAAGGGGGTGGTTGAAACTATCCTCATCTCAAGGCTTGACTGGGGCTGGGAGGATCCACTTTGTTAATTTTTTTTTAATGTTCATTTTTACTTTTGACAGAGAGAGAGAGAGAGAGCACGAGCAGGGGAGGGGCAGAGAGAGACACACACACAGAATCAGAAGCAGGCTCCAGGCTCTGAGCTGTCAGCACAGAGCCTGACGCAGGGCTTGAACTCATGGACTGAGAGATCAGGACCTGAGCCGAAGTCAGATGCTCAACTGACTGAGCCACCCAGGCGCCCCTTAGAAGGATCCACTTTGAAGCTGACTTGCTGGCTGTTGGCAGGCCTTCGGTCTGCCCTATTGTGTGCGGACATTAGTTCCTCACCACATGGGATCTCCATAGAGCTGCTCATGATATGGCAGCTGGCTTCTCCGGAACGAGGAGAGAAGGGAGAAGCAGAGAGATGGAGAGTCTCCAGTATGGAAGGCACAATCTTTTTACAAAGTAGTATCAAAAGCAACGTTCCACCACTTCAGCTGTGTTGTTACGAGCCAGTCACTAAATCTGGCCTATACCAAAAGGCCAGATGAGAATCCCTGGGGGCCATGTAAGGGGCTGCCTACTTACTGCTTATACAAAAGCTTATACAAAACATTATTCTGTAACCTACTGGTGTTTTGTTTACTTGAGATATAATTCATATACCACAAAATTGACCTTTCACCAATTTTAGAGTGTACAATTCAGTGATCTCTGACATAGTCAAAAGGTTGTGGAAACACTACCACTTATTCCAGAACATTATCTTTTAAAGAATTAAAAAATGTTTTTAAATGTTTATTGATGAGAGAAGGAGAAAGAGAGAGAGAGAGAGAGAGAGAGAGAGAGAGAGAGAGAGAGAGAGCATGAATGGGAGAAGGGCAGAGAAAAAGGAAGACACAGAATCCAAAATAGGCTCCAGGCTCTGAGCTGTCAGCACGGAGCCCAAAGTGGGGCTTGAACTCCACAAGCCGCGAGATCATGACCTGAGCCAAAGTTGGACGCTCAACCGACTGAGCCACCCAGGCGCCCCTCAGGAATGCATCTTTAAAGAGTTTCTAGCTCCATTCTTCTTCCTCTGGTAGCTGCCACACCAGACCAGGCCTGCAGGTTGTTATTTTTGAAGGTTACTGTGGACCTGGACAACAAGGGATGGGTCTAGGGCAAGTGAAAATGTCATAAAACACTGTTTGTACTGACACTCATATTTACTCTTGATTAAGTGTTCTTCAGGTTGTTTCAAGCCTTTGGCTAATTTCCACAGGCCTCAAAAAGTTGATTTTGATCATTTTTTCAGTTTTCTGGTTGATTTTAGGGAGGAAACAATTTTTTGAGTCCTTACATTGCCATTTTCACTGATCTCACTCATACCTCCTTTTTTTTTTTAACTTGAAAATGAACTCTGAACTTTTTCAAATGACTAATTATTCTGAAGTATGATGTTCTCATGACTGAATTGCATTCCACTCTATGAATAAATTATTGTTGCTTGAAGAACCGCCTCCCAACTGTTAGACATTAGATGGTGGAAATCTCCAGGGATATGCTGGAGCCAGGGGGCACTGACTCGCAAGACCCACTTGTATACCTCTCTTCCCAAATCTCTGGTCAATGAAAGTCCATCGGTAGCTTGAAATGGGCCATGGCAGAAATGCTTACATCACAGAAACTGGCAAAAGTACAAAATGTTTCTCTCTACCCTCAACCGGTAGCTGGCTGCTAAATATTTAACTGCACATCAGTGGGTGCAGGTACATAGCAGAAAGCCGTATTAGGACCACATTTCATTCGTTTGTGTATCCTCAAGACTCAGCAGAAGGCCTACCATACTGTAAGTGTTCATGGCTTTTTGTTCTTTTTGTGTACATGCTTTTTCAACATAGATTCCCAATTTGAGGACTATTTTATCATCTTTCTTGATTCAGCGTAACTTCAAAGCTCATTATATGTTGACATATAGTTGTCATTATTTTAATGGCTGCAATTTTCCTTTGAATGAATGAATCATTGTTTCTTTAATCCCTTCCATGTCGATTTATTATTAGGTTATTTCCAATGTTTTGCGGTGATGGACATCTCTATGTAATGACCATTTTGTATCCTGTTAGAACTCCTTTAAACCTGGAACATGTTATCTTGTTAAAAAAAACCACCCGAGATAGAGTAAAAATCACACAGGACCTCCTAGATCATGAATTTTTTTATACAGCGAGTGTCTCTTCTAGTCTAAACTTAAAACCTTTATGCTGTACAGAAATTTTGCTACCCTGCTTCAGTCTTTTTCTTTTTTATATGGCAGGAACTAAAAGGAACTGGCCCTGACCTTGCTTAGCTGTGTAAACAAAGGCAGGTGAGACCTGGCCGTGACTCAGGCCACTTGAGTCTCTGCAAGGACATACTGAATGTGTTAAAATACCTACCATTACAGAAATTTGGAGCCTCTTTCATTTCCGTACAAACAAAGCCATGGATGTTAAATCAGAGCTCAGAGCCTGCGGAGGCAGGGGTGGAGACAGGTGGTGGTGCATAAGCAAAGAGGAAGGAGTGATCTCTCTGCATCTGTTACCCCACCATTCATGTGGTACACACATGAACATTTTGTTTTTTATTATTATTTGTTTCAAGTTTTTATTTAAATTCTCATATGAACACTTTAATTTTTTAAAGTTTATTTATCTATTTTGAGAGAGAGAGAGAGAGAGAGAGAGAGAGAGAACATGAGTGGAGTAAGGGCAGAGAGAGAGGGAGAGATAGGATCCCAAGCAGCTTGGAGTCCGACACGGGGCTCGAACCCACGAACCATGAGATCATGACCTGAGCCAAAATTAAAAGTCGGATGCTTGACTGACTAAGCCGCCCAGGCGCCCCTCTTTGGGACATGTTTAAATGGCAAGCCACGTAGGGGGAATTATTAGGTAAGTAATAATAGAGCATGGCAAACCACGCAGGTGGCATAGCAATTCCTAGGATTTGGAAAACCCACTGCAGGATCGTAGTTAGTCCTCCTGACAACTGTAACAGTTGCTTATTTTTTTCCCCCCACTTGAGAACGGACACTGAGGGTCAGAAAATAGAAATGACCTGTCAGGGTGACGTGGTGGCAGTGGTGACAAAGTTGAGATTTGCTCCTGGCCACCCCACTCCCACCCCCACTTCGTCACATACAGACTGTGAGAGCCACCAGCAGGGATAACTTTGGAGAAGTGAAAACTCTTCCAGGCCACTTCCTCCTGGTGGCTGTGGTCATCCATCAGCTCCCAGTTCCCCTCTGATGGGGCTGATCTGTTGCAGAGAATGCACTGTGCTGGTGGTGCAGAGCCTGCTTGGAATTCTCTCTCTCCACCCCTTCCCCGCTTGCGCGCGCTCTCTCTCTCCCTCCCTCCCTCCAGGAGATCTACTGCACCCTCCAGTGTGCAGACTGGAAGACTCAAGACCAGAGAGGAGGGAGGGGCCTGTCTGGGTCTCTGTTCCTTCTCCTTGCCCTCGTCTGTGGGCTACGGTCTATATTCCAGGAAAATAAAAGAGAAAGTGCAGTGGAGATGGCATAAGGGGTTGGGATGCTGCTTGAGCACAGGCTGAGAGCTCCTTGTCCAAAGCCAATGACTCATGTGGCCCCAGGACTCACTCAGGGCAGCATATGGACGAGGGAGTGAGACCCAAGCCAGCCTTTCCAGGGATCCATTGGCCATCGGAGTGCTTCTTGGGCTAGAGGTTTCAACGCTGTCGTATGCTACAGACCAGGGCCAACCAGTAGGGAAGGAGAAGGTCTTTTTGGGCATCCCTGCAGCCACTGCTCTTGCTGCCATACAAACAACTTCTGTTTTATGTCCTAGATTGAGAACCATTGCCCTAACATCTTCTAGGCCTCAGGTTTGGGCATGTATGCACGTATGTATGTATTTGTTTAGAGGGAGAAAGAGAGAGAGAGAGAGAGAGAGAGAGAGAGAGAGAGAGCGCACAAGTGGGGAAGGGGTGGGGAGAGAGAGAATTCCAAGCAGGTTCTGCACTACCAGCGCAGAGCCTGATGTGGAGCTCGAACCCACAAACCGTGAGATCGTTTAGTTCTATGAACTGTAGACTTGGAATCTAAGTTCCAAGTCTGTCAGATATGGCTATTCTGCCATCTACCTTTCCCTCTGCCTCTTTCTCCCACCTGCCTACTCCTGTGATCTCTGATTTTAATTTTACACTATCAAACCAGAGAGTGCTTATGTTTCGTTCTGTAACCAAAATTCTCTTCCTTGCTGCGTCTATAGGTTGACTCTTAAAGTTGAAAAGTCAATATTGCTCACAGGGTTAGAACTATATAAACATCATCACCAAGCAGTACACTATGGTTATATTTCCTTTCTTGGACAGCCTTTGATTTTTCTTGTACTGAACTTGTTGAACTACTTTTAAGGGCGCCTGGCTGGCTCAGTCAGTTAAGCGTCTGACTTTGGCTCCAGCCATGATCTCACAGGTTTGGAGTTCAAGCCCCACATCAGGCTCTCTGCTGTCAACACACAGAGCTGGCTTCGGATCCTCTGTCCCTTTCTCTCTCTGCCCCCTCCCCCCTCCCCCCGTGCTCTCTTTCTCTTTGAAAAATAAATGACACATTAAATAAAAATTAAAAACTAAAGTTGAAAAGTCAATATTGCTCATAGGATTAAAACTATATAAATAAGCACTATTACCTCCACAACCAAGCAGCAAAGTATGGTT
The DNA here is from genome assembly GCF_018350175.1 of Felis catus. Classification (NCBI taxonomy): domain Eukaryota; kingdom Metazoa; phylum Chordata; class Mammalia; order Carnivora; family Felidae; genus Felis; species Felis catus. Next base: position 57,284,824 of record NC_058369.1, read on the forward strand.
ACATTTCCTTTCTTGGGCAACCTTTGATTTTTCTTGTCTTCAACCATTTTTAGGGGTGCCTGGCTGGCGGAGTCCAGGGAGCAGGCCACTCTTGATCTCGGGGTCATGAGTTCAAGCCCCAGTTTGGGCATAGAGTGTACTTAAAGAATAAAGTAAAATAAAATAAAATCTTTAAAAAAAGGAAACAAAAGTCAACTACTTCCACTTAACGGCCTCTTAAAGGTCTTCCGTTTTTTTCCAATGACCATATAGTAATTCAAGTCTGTAGATTTAAATTTTTTAATTAAAACTTTTATCGTAGTGGGGTACATGCCACATGAAGCTGGCCATCTTGACCTTTTCTGAGTGTTTAATTCAGTGGCATTAAGTACATTCACACTGTTTGGCAACTATCACCATCCACGGAGCCTTTTCCCCATTCCATATTAAAACTCCGTAGCCATTAAAAAATAACTCCCCATTCTCCCCTCCCCAGCCCTTGGTAACTACCATTCTACTCTGACTCTATGAGTTTGACTATTCCAGGAACCTCATACGAATGGAATCGTATGAGAGGGAGCAAAATACATGACCCTAAAATATGTCAGTCACTTTGGCACAAGGATTATTTTGAGCTGAAGGCAATCAAGACCAGCAGATTCAAGAAAAACTTTTTTTTTTTTTTACTTCTTCCTTAACTACCTAAAGGAATTTAGAATTGGGTCCCGGCCCAGAAAGAGAGCTGTTACCAAAAGTGGCTGTTTATCTGAAAAATCTATCTGTAGAGCAGGGCAAACACCTAATTACCAAACATCCACTCTTCCTGTTGTCCTGTGAACGACCCTCTGTCCCTTTGAAGCACCAGGCCCCCATCCCATTCCCTAGCTTCGGAGGGCATATAAGCCTCAACTGACTGACTCATCTTTGGAATCTCATTGTCTTTGTGGGGTCCCCACATGTATGTAATTAAATTTGTCTTTCTTTTTTTTTTAATGTTTATTTTATTTTTGAGAGAGAGTGCGCACACACAAGTGGGGTAGGGGCAGAGAGAGACACACACACAGAATCGGAAGCAGGCTCCAGGCTCTGAGCTGTCAGCACAGAGCCCGACGCAGGGCTGGACTGGAGATCATGACCTGAGCCGAAGTCTGACACTTAAGTGACTGAGCCACTCAGGCGCTCTTAAATTTGTTTTTCTCCTGTTAATCTGTCTTATATCAATTTACCAAGAAAGGTTTTTCCTCCCCAGCAGTCAGCACCTCCCCAGCAGGATGAACCACCGGCTGGAAACTGCTTGCTTTGAGGCTGCTGCAACATAGAGGGCCTGGGACCTCTGACAAGCACTAGCAGGCAGTAAGAATTCTTACCACTTCAGTCTCCCAGATCTCTGCCTACAGAGACTCGTGGAAGAGACAGTGGTGACTCTTTTCTTTCCCCCTTTTCTCCTTTTCTAAATTTAGATAAGCAGGAGAAAATCTGTGTGCAGCTAGGTCCTTGGATTTAGGGACTCCGGTGAAGATTTGATAGGCATACTCTTGATTTTTTTTGTTGATCCTTTTCCTCCCAGAGATGGTCACTGTTTTCCTTTGTCTCTGTTGTGTCATTTGTCAGGAGGAAGAAAGCCACAGGGAAGAATGCAGGCGTGGGCCTGTAAGCCTGCTGTCTGACCTGGCCTCCCAGAATGGTGAGCCCATGGCTCTCAACAGACCCGTGTTCGCTTAGACAAACGTTGCTGTGGGTAATTGTTCACATGAGATAAAGACTGTTGCTAAGGGACATCTTGGAAGCCAAAGCCACAAAACTGGTGGGCATGGGTCTAGCACTTAAACGCTGTTAGAATGATCATCACGTAACTCAAAGACTCATGTGTTACGATACACTGGTTACAGAACAGGTTTGGCTGACCGTAGGTCACCTGCCAGCCTTAAGAAAATTTCTGTGTAATGAGGCACACTGTAAACCACCACACAATCCCCAACCCTGAGGCACATCTGTCTTACATATTAATTTGGCTCTGAGAGACCCAAGGCTTAGCTAAAGCTGTTAACGTGCATATAAGAAAAACTGGATGATGTTTCCCTTTTCTCCTGTTCTATGTCTTGAGAACTTGGCTTTATCAACAGCGAGGATACTCTGGAGGGTGCATGTACTGGTTTGCATCTGGTGGATAGCCATAGCCTGTGGATCTCGTAAGCAGAATTCTCTTTGTCCAACTGTGCCAGTTTTCAGGGGAATTTGACGTAAGGGGTCCTGGTCCATAAGGAGCCTTTGTTTTCTCAATCTCTGTTGTCACTAGTTTTGCCGGATAGAATTGTGAGCGTACCCCCATCTGCGGCTGGATCATTTTCAGGCTAACTTTGGGAGTGAATATTTTTGGACCTTGTTAGGGCTGCAGTTTTTATACTCTCCTTTGGAAATACCTCTTGAGTTCATGGTTAAGTCATAAAAAGACTTATTGGGGGGCACTTGGGTGGCTCAGTCGGTTAAGCGTCTGCTCAGGTCATGATCTCATGGCTTGTGAGTTTGAGCCCCGCGTCAGGCTCTGTGCTGACAGCTCAGAGCCTGGACGGTGCTTCAGATTCTGTTTCTCTCTCTCTCTCTCTCTCTCTCTCTCTGCCCCTCCCCCGCTCATGCTCTGTCTCTCAAAAATAAATAAACATTAAAAAAATTAAAAAGAAAAAGACTTATTGGTTGGAGCTATTCATCGATGGAGCCTTTGAACTGGCTATATTTAAAAGAAAAAAAAAGAGTTTTAGAGAGCTGTTATTCTAAACAAGGATCTTATTGGTACCCATACAAAGACCAAATTAAAAAGAGGACACAAGTTATAATGGCTAGCCTTAGGGACTCCCTTAACAAGATGAAGGAACACAAATTAGACTTAAAACAAAATTAAATCCAATGTGAATTCCTCTCATTTTTAAAAATGTTTATTTATTTTTGAGAGAGAGAGCATGAACACAGAGAGGTGGAAACACAGAATCCCAAAGCAGGTTCCAGTCTCTGAGCTGTCAGCACAGAGCCTTGTGTGGGTCTTGAACCCCCAAACTGTAAGATCATGACCTGAGCCAAAGTCAGATACTTAACTGACTGAGCCACCCAGGTGCCCCGAATTCTCCTTCTTAAAATCTAGCCCTGTCTGTGTATTTTGACTTCCTTTTCCCTACAAGATTTACAGAGAGCTCTCCGGCCTGATCTTCAGGCCCGTGGTATATAGGTTACTCATTTAAGTGCTAAAAGTCAGGAAATGAAGTTAGTAGAAGCACCTTGGACAGGGAATAGGGCTTGGTTTGCTGAGCTCTACAATCAGGCTCTGCCAGCGTCAGGCTTTCCTATCAATGTCCTTTGCAGATAAATTCTAGATCCCCATCCAAAGAAATCACGTCTCCTACATGGCGGGAAATAAAATTTCGCCTTGTCCCTTCCTTTGCAAACCCAGACCTGTTGGTTTTCAATCCTTTCACTCCCAGAAATAGCTATTGCCTTCTTTCTTGCCTAGTTTTGTGTCCTAAGAACTTGGCTTGGCTTTCTGCCTGCCTGGAGCATACAGGTTGTCAGTCCTTTCTTTGGCTACCTTTGGGAGTGACTCCGGATCTTGGGAAGGTAATATCCTTTGCACCCTCTTGGGGACCCCTCTCACATCCAAGGAAGGAATTTGTTTAATACTGCCAGAAATATTACTGTTTGTCCTGGCTGAAAACTGACAAGACACAGGCGTTCCTTGGAGCTATTGCAGGGTTGGTTCCAGACCACCACAATAAAGCAAACAGCATAATCCAGTCAGTCAAATGAATTTTTTGTTTCCCAACGAATGTAAAAGTTATGTTTACACTACACTTCAGTCTATTAAATGTGCATTATGTCTAAAAAAACCAATGTACGGGGGGTGCCTGGCTCAGCTGGGAGAGCATGTAACTCTTGATCTCAGGGTCGTGAGCTCAAAACCCTGTGTTGGGCATGAAGCCTACTTAGAATAAATAAAAATTAAGAAAAAAACCCAATGTATATACCTAATGTAAAAAATACTTTATTGCTAAAAGTGTTAACCATCACCTAAGCTTTCAGGGAGTCATCACCTTGTTGTTGGTGTACAATCTTGACTCAATGTGGATGGCTGCTGTCTGACCAGGGTAGCCAGGTTGCCCAGGGCTGGGTGGCTGTGGCGAATTCTTAAAATAAGACAACAATGGAGTCTGCTGCCTTGATTGACTCTCCTTTCATGAACCATTTCTCTCTAGCATGTGATGCTGTTTGATAGCGTTTTACCCACAGCAGAACTTCTTTCAAAATTGGAGTCCAAACTCTCAAACCCTGCTGCTGCTTTATCAATTAAGTCGTTGTCATATTCCGAATCCTTTGTTGTCATTTCAACAGTCGTCACAGCATCTCCACTAGGAATAGATTCATTTCAAGCAACCACTTTCTTTGTCATCTATAAGAAGCAACTCCTCATCTGTTAAAGTTTGATCATGAGATTGCAGTCCCTCAGTCATATCTTCAGGCTCCACTTCTAATTCTGGTTCTCTTACTGTTTGTACCACATCTGTGGTGACTTCCTCCATTGAAGCCTTGAACCCCCTCAAAGTCCTCCGTGAGGGTTGGACTCAACTTCTTCCAAATTTCTGTTCATATTGATATTTTGACCGCTTCCCATGCATCACGAATACTCTTAATGGCATCTAGAATGGTGAATCCTTTCCAGAAAGTTTTCAATGGAATTTTCCCAGATCCGTCAGAGGAATCAGTATCTATGGCAACTATAGCTCTACACAATGTATTTCTTAAATAATAAGACTTAAAAGTTGAAATCACTCCTTGATCCCCATGCTGCAGAATGGATGTTGTGTTAGCAGACATGAAAACATGAATCTTGAACATCTCCTTCATAGCTCTGGGGTGACCAGATACATCATTAGTGAATAGTAATATTTAGAAAGTAATCTTTTTGTATGAGCAGTAGGTCTCAACAGTGGGCTTAAAATATTCAGCAATCCATGCTGTACATGGATGTGCTGTCATTCAGGCCTTGTTGTTGCACGTAGAGAGCATTGGCAGGGCAGATAAAGCGTAATTGTCAAGGGCCCCGGGATTTTCTGCATGGTAAGTGAGCACTGGCTTCGTCTTAAAGTCACCAGCTGCATTAGCCCCTAACAAGAGAGGCAGCCTGTCCTTTGAAGCTTTGAAGCCAGGCGTTGACTTTTCTTCTCTCGTTATGAAAATCCTAGACGGCATCTTCTCCCAACAGAAGGCTGTTTCATCTACACCGGAAACCTGGTTAGTGACTCCACCTTCGTTCGTATCTCAGCCTGACCTTCTGGATAACTCGCTGCAGCTTCTACCTCAGCACTTGCTGCTTCACCTTGTCCTCGTATGTTGGGGAGACAGCTTCTCTCCTTAAACCTCATGAACCAATCTCCGCTAGCTTCAGACGTTTCTTCTGTGGCTTCCTCACCTCTCTCAGCCTTCACAGAATTGAAGAGAGTCAGGGCCTTGCTCTGGATTGGGCTTTGGCTTAAGAGAATGTTGCGGCTGGTTTGATCTCTTATCCAGACCACTAAAACCTTCTCCATATCTGCGTTCAGGCTGCGTGACTTTCTTAGCGTTTTTGTGTTCACTGGCGGAGCACTTTGGATTTCCTTCCAGAACTTTTCCTTCGCATTCACATCACAGCCACGTTCCTTGGCTATTTGTTGCACAAGGCCTGGCTTGGGGCCTTTCTCAGTTTTTGACACGCTTGCTTCACTAAGCGGAATCACTTCTACCTTTTCACGTAAAGTGAGAGACGTGGGAGTCCTCATTTCACTCGAACGCGTAGAGGCCACTGTAGGCCTCTTCACTGGCCTGATTTCAATATTATTGTGTCTCGGGGAACAGGGAGGCCCGAGGAGAGGAAGGGGGGAAGGGGAGGGGCTAGTCGCTGGAGCCATCAGAACAGGCACATCTTTCGATTAAATTCCCCATCTTTTATGGACGCGGTTCGCGGCACCTCGAATCAGTTACAGCAGCAACATTCAACAATCTCTGAGCACGGATCGCCAGAACAAATAGATTAACAATGAAAAAATTTGAAATCCTGCGAGAATTACCAAGATGTGACAGGGATGCGAAGCGAGCAAATGCTGCAGAAGAAAGGGCGCCGACCGACTTGCTTAAAGCAGGGTCCCACGAACCTTCTATTGGTAAAAAAAAAAAAAAAAAAAAAAATGCAGTATCTGCAAAGCGCAATAAGGTAAGGTGTGCTTTACTCAAAAAATATTTGAGGAACGAGCAAATGAACGAGTCTGCTTACATGATGACGGATAAAGTCGCTGGGCTTTTTACTCAAGTGATCGGTCCTCTTCCTTCACCACCAAGCCTGCCAACTTCCCCCTCCCCTCTCCTTTCTCCTTGGCCTCCCTGCGAATACCCTCCTTTGTGGCTCCTGCAGGAGCAGGAACTTGGGCGTGGAAGGTCCTGAGAGCCCCCTGTGGGACCTGCCCATGATGCTCCAGAGAAGTCCCAGCTCCCGGCTGTGCTGCGGCCTCACCCTGGCTGGCCTCTCTGAGCCGGCCACTCACCCCTTTGTCCATATCCAGCCATTCCTCAACTCCTGGCCCATTGTCAACCTCCCTTTGGATCCAGGGACACTGAGCGTCTCTGGCATAGAAACAAAGACACAGGCACGTCTGAGAGATCTGCAGGGATTTTCCCAAGAAAGCCTTACCCTCCAGGGGAGGGGGGGTGCTCAGCTGTTCGGAGCTCCTGCCAGGTCTCTTTGGTCTGGAGCTCCCCCATGGAAGATGAACAGGCATAAGGCAGCTTGTGTAGGGCTAGGGTGGGCAGGGCCTGGAGGAACCGGACAGCCCGGTCTGGAGCAGGGCAGCCTGGTGGAGGGCAGCTCAGCACCCCCAGGCTCTCCAGGCAGTCCTGAAACCCAGAGAGCAGAGATGACACCAGGAGGGAGCCAACTGCAACGCCTTCTGGGGCCAAGCTGATCCACGCTGTGCAGGGTTGAAGCTGACTGCAAAAAGGAGTGAGCTCCCCGTCTCCATGACTAAGAAAGCAAGGGTCTGTCAGGGGCAGAAGAAGGCCTTGGGAGCCTCTGCCAGCCCTGAGGACTCTGGATCCCAGGGATGTCCCCATGAAGTTCTCAGGGAAGCCCTGGTGTTGCCCCAAGCCCAATGTCATGGGGTGTAATACTACGATGTCCCAGCAGAGGGCAGCATGTGGCTGCCACACAGTCCTGGAAAGAGTTGCTGGCAAAACCCCAAACCTCTGGGACTCAAGGAGGTCCAGAGAGGCCCACCAGACCTGGCTCCCTCCCAGGCCTGCCCATGAGACCACTCGCCACCTCCACACCCACGCCAGTCCCTAGCATCTTGTTTCTAGATTGGATCCTTTTGGCAACATCTCCGTGCATGGGATTGTTTTAGCCCCACCCAGGTCCAAAGTCACCCCTCAGTGGCCTCACCCATGCACTAAGTCAGACTTGAAGGTCCCACTCAGGTACTGTCACTTCTCAGTGACCCACCCTGGTCCTAAGTCACAAGGTGTCCCTCGGCAGTCTGCTCTGAGAGCCCGGGGAGGTGGGCCGGGCTGTGCCTGGTCAGCTGCCATATCCTACCTTGAGGACACTAATTTCGCATTTATCAATTTCCACTGTCCGTTTTTCTTATGTATTTTAATCCAAGGCATTTTGAGTCCTGCCTCCCACAGCCCTGTGAGGAGCTTATAGGCCTGGCCCTGCCCTGCCTGTGCTCAGGAAGATCTCACCCCGGCTCTGACACCAGGTTCAGGGTGAGCACAGCCCGCACACGGTCTCCCAGGAGGCCACGAGCCTCTAAAAGCAGCTTTCAGAGGAGGAGCGACGTCTCAGGGAGCGGACTGCACTGTGTGACCCTGGGGACTGCCTCACCCTGACCCTCAGGCTCCTCGTCTCTCAGGTTTGCCATAAGGAGGTGGTGGCAGAGAAGCAGCCACGTCCACTGATGGGGGGTTGAGCGTGAGTGGTCACAGCAGCCTCTTTCTTCTCCTCAGGCCCATAGTACAGAAGTAGAAACTGAGGACAGTGAAGCTCGGGGTCTGTCTCTGGCCACACGGCTGAGCAGAGGGGCCCAGGAGCCAAACCCAGGCCAACTGATTCCAGCAACCACATGTTCGCGAGGGCCTTCTCTCAGTGAGTCCTGCACCTGCTAAGCTGTGTGACCTGGGGTAGAGTGCCTGCCCTCTCTGGGCTTCTACTGGGAGACCCTCAGGGAGGGTGGGAGTTCAGTTCAATCCTTACCTCCCCGGAAAGCAGAGGGGCACATTCAGATTATTCACGAACAAAGACTTCACTGATGTCAAATCAGACCCTAAGCGAGGTAGGTGTTCTGTACTTGGCGCACGGTAGGGGTTCAGAGGGGCCACTGCTGCTGTTTCAGCATGGTAGTGACCATGGTCATCAGTGAGCTGGCACCAGTCAGATCTTGCTCTCTGAGCACCCTCCCTCTTCCTCATCTTGCTCTAGGCTTACTGCACAGGCGAATGAGCCAGAGACTGCCACCATCCCTGTCCCTGGGGTCCCCTGGGCTGCGTGTGACCCGGTCCAGATGGTCACTGCCTTCCCCAGAGGCGAGCCCAGCTGGGCAGGGTCTTGCCCTTCCTGAAGCCTCCTCATGGTTCCCCTAACCAAAGCATCAAATGTCCACCCCAGGCTTCTTGAACCAGAACCCCGGGGCAGGTCCAGCCCTCGGGGTGTTAACAGCCTTCCCGCCGACATCCTTGCAGCCCCATTAGGGATTAGATTAGGGAGACGCTACCTCTCGAGAGGCAGGAACACAGGCTTTGGCGTCGATGGAGCAAAGGATATTGTAATGCATGCCCTGCACTTCCCAGAGGCCAAGCTCCCTTCCTGCTCCGTCACCCCACCCCTCCCCAGCCATCTGGGGCTTTTTCTGCCACTCCAAGGCTCCAGGTAGGCCCCAGTGGGGACGCTGAGGACACAATCACCAGCCTTTTAGGAACGCGTGTTTGTGAATGAAGCCTGGACGTCTGCTTGCAGAGAATGCTGAGTGAGCCTTTCGGGGCTGGCAATTCGCAGAGCAGTCCAGATGTGGCAGGACAATGGGGGTCTGATTGGCAGGGGAGCAGGAAGGGCCAGCAGCTGCAGAGCAAAGAAAGGTAGGGTGTAGGAGGGGGGCGGCGCGCAGGAAAATCTGCAGGGAGGTAGGAGTCCTGCAAAGGCATGGGGCGGGCCGGGTCTCATTCTATGGCCCCCAATAAAAGCGCTGACCCAGCTGTACCGGAGGAAGGCCTGGGCAGGAGGCAGAGGGACTGGCGTGAGAGAGGAAGGCGGCAGCAGGCTTCTCCTGAGAACTCTGTAATTCATTCATTTATCTGTGTACTCATTAAGTCACTCACGCATGCATGAACGCCTTTGGAAGGCATCATCATGAAATGGCCACAGCTCTCAAGGGCCATTCAGACTCCGTGGTTTAAGTTCTGGCTCCTGCACATATCTGGGTCCTTCTGCCCCAGTACCCACATCTGCGCCATGAGCTTGGTATGACGCTAAAAAAAGGATCATACAGGTAAAAATGCTCAGCACCACCCTTGACTCTTAGTAGGTGCTTACTAAGCACGGGCTCAGCTTTCCCGTCTCCTCTTTTCCCTCTCGGTCATTCTGACAGCTTTTGAGTAGCTAGTATGTATCAAGAACGGACCTGGCCAGTGGGAGACAGACAAAGGCAAGACCCCTAGACCAGGCTCTGGCTCTTGAGAAGTTCACAGTCATGGAGGCAAAGGATGGCGAGGGACAGGCCTCTAAGTGACATCAGGGAAGGGGTAAATGGCCATTCATTTATTTGCTCATCCCTTTAGTTATTCATCCAATTAAAGGTATTATGTCACCGCCTAGGAGGCGGCACAAAGCAAGGCCCTTCCCACAAGGGATTCACAATCTAGCAAGAATCCAGTATGTTTGGAACACAGAAGTCAAGCAACTGACAGTATTGGGAAGGCAGCACAGAGGAGGTGCCGTATGAGCTAGGTTTTGAAGGATGCGTAAGAGTTCCCTAGGGGAAGGAGACAAGAAAGCACACTCCCAGAAAAGAAACAGGACAAGCAAAAGCATAGCAGCTTCTGGTACTTGGAAAGACTGTCCTAGCAGAGGGCAAACCTGCTTGGCTCTAGACTCAAAATACATCCTCATGCCCTCCGGAGACACGGAAGAAACACCAGCTGTGGTCTGTGACCAGTTCTGGGCCTTCAGAGACAGTTCTCATTTACTGAGCATCTATTCTCTGCCTAAAGTCTCCCAGGCCTTCGTATACGTGGCCTCCTTCCACGCTTGCAAACCTTTGAGAGTGGTCTGGTTTTCTCCTGGCTCAGGAGGAAGTTGAGGCTCCAAGACAGAAAGCGACTTACCCGCTAATACCACTGGTCGGGAGAAGAGCTGGGGTTTGAATCCAGATCTGCCTAACTCCAAAGCAATGGTCTTCCCCTGCCCTGCATTTGGACCTAGATCCGCTGTCCTCCGGTCACTAAGTCCTCCACATGGGATCTTCGTTCTGTCTGCTGGCACGTTATGCAAGCTCCGCCCCCCCCTCCCCCAACGCTCCTGGGCCTGGGCCTGGGGGCTTGAGCCTCTGGCCATGCTCCTGGGCTGGCATGAACCCTTCTGGATTTCACACCATCGCCCTTCACCTTTCAGGATCTGGCCTCAGCCCCTCCCTCTGTGAAATGGGGCCTGGCCCCTCAGCTCTGCCATTCCTGACACCCTTCTCCCCACCCTTTGCCTCCGCATCTGCAAAACCCTGATAAACCATCTCTGGGCCTTTAAGGGCTTTTTATTTCTCCAGCCACGCTTTTTTCTACATTTTAATAAGCTGCCTGCAAAATTGGTGATTGATGAGTAAGAATGAGGAGGATGTGGGACTGAACATTTTTTTCCTCGGAATCGCTTCTGGCTGCGCCCTCGACTTTAAATTGATTAATAACGCGCGGGTCCAACATTAATTATCAGCCATTTGTCACCGGGGAAGGCTGAGGCCTGAGCCCTGCTTGCAGACCTTGTCCTCATGGCCAGCTCCATGGCACTGTGGGAGATGCCCAGCTGCCCTTCGTGGGCACCGAAGGCCCCGGACACTTAAGGCCCTTGCTGAGCTCGGCCCCTGGAACCCTGAGCACTGTGGCGGCATCTAGAGGCCGAAACTGAGCATCCCAGGGTGATAGCGCTCCTGATGCGTGCCTGCCCCCAGGTGACTCATGGCCTCACCAGACCCTAGGCTGGCTCTGAATAAGGTTAAAAGGATCCCAGAAGACCCTGGAATTTCTTCATTCAACCAACACAGAGCAGCTATTACATGCAGCCATTTTCGGGGGCACTGAGCAGTGAGCGAGACGAGGTCCCTGACTTTTGGGGAAGCTGATAACAGAATCACAGGGAAGTGCAGCAATGTCGGGGAGGGGGGGAAGCTAAGATCTCTGAAGAAAAGCAAAGCTGGTAAGGTTGGAAGGGCCAGGAAGAGGGCGAGAATTACCCATTTAAATAGGGGTTGGGGAAGCCCTTGCTGAGGAGGGGAGTGAAGGAAGGAGCCGCAGAGGAAGAACATTCACCGCAAAGGGAGCAGCAGTGCAAAGGCCCTGAGGTAGGGGGAAATGGATGATTAGAAATAACACTTTGCTCCATGAACGAAGGTGGTCACAAAAGACCACAGAGCGCATGGTCCCGTTTATAGGAATATTCAGGACAGGCGAGTCCACAGAGACAGGAAATGGGTAAGTGGTTGCCAGGGGCTTGGAAGATGGGGGTAATAACGGGGAATGACTATTAATGGGTATAGGTTTATGGGTGATGCAAACATCACAAAAGTAGACAGTGGTGACGGTTGCACAACTCTGAATATACTAAAACCGTTGCCTTGCATGCTTTAAGCGGGTGAGCTTTATTACCTACCGACGAAGCTGTTGCACAATGACTATGTCACATGTCAGGTAGCCAACAGTGCCCTGAAGGAGAAGGAACTGGGATAAGATGGGGAGGGGGGTTAGGAGGGGACACTTGAGCAGAGACCTGAGTGGAGTTTCAGGTCCAGGAATGGGTGCAGCTGGACTAGGCTGCCTGTGTCTGCCACCTGGGGAAGTTGATGCCAGAGTTGGGCACGTGGGCGTGTCAGACTCCAGCCTGGGGGTGCTGACAAGTACTCGGTGGCGTGGGAGGGGATGCTGCTTCAGGTGTGCTGGATGGCATTTCATGAGAATCTGACGTTTTAAAACCACTAAGACTTGCATCCTCTCAGAGCTAGTGGGACAAACGCTTTTCAGGCTCAGGTCCCTCGGGTGGTCACGGAGGTCACTACCGTCCTCTGTTCAGAAAGAGCGGAGGCGGCACCAGGTAGGGCTTACGGGTAGTGGCCATTCTGTGCCTGAGTGCTGGCCCAGGCATCCGTAGCCCTTAGAGGCCCCGCTTAAGTCACATCACTGGCAGAGCTCGATCTTTTGGGAAGCCAAAGTCAGTATTTACAGGAATGAAGCAGGCCAAGGAAAATGGGACTTCTCCCAGATCACCCTGGGGCTCCAGCTCTGGGAGGGCTTCTTGGCCCTAAGTTTTAGGAAAATAGCCATCAGTGTTCCCCAAAAGGTCTCCCTTGGGGCAGCTTTAGATACCAGGAAAGTCCCCTCAACCTCAAAGTGCTCCCTGTTCGTGCCCAATTCACCTTGTCTCCCTATAAAAGCAGAACCAGCAATGAAGGAGGTGGTTCTGGGCAGAGGGCTCAGCATGTGCAAAGGCCCTGAGTGAGGTAGGAGTGGGCCTGGTGTGTTCCAGGATCAGCGAGGAGGTCGCTGTGCTGGTGCAGAGGGAGTGATGGGGACAGTTGAGGAGGGGTGGTCAGAGGACTGGCTGGTGCAGGCTTTGGATGGCCTTGGCCTTTACTCTAAGGTGGGAGCTTTGGGAGGGCCCCTCTGGCTTTGTGCTGAGAACAGATAGCAGGGTGGCAAGGGCAGGAACAGGGAAGGCAGAGAGGAGGCTGGTACAAGGGGCCATGGGAGAAGACTTCCCATGATCTTGAGTGAAGCTCCACCGACTCCTCCTTAGCATAGAGTGGTGGGGGAGATCCAATGAGGCAGATGAAGACCATAGTCCTCCTTCCAAAATGAGGTTTGGCTGGCTCTTTCCTCTTCTGTCTTTATACCAGGCTCTTCCTACATCTAGGCCTTTGCACACACTGTTCCCTCTGCCCAGGACACTCTTCCCTCTCTCCTCATCAGCCTGGTGAAACTTCATCCTCAAGTCCTAACCCCTTGGGTGTTGGGGTGGTTTCCTCTGCTGGGGTTGGCAGCCCAGGGTGAGGCATTTCCCCTCAACACACACAGAGGGCTTGGACTTTCAGTGCAGACCGGCCTCCAGGACATCCCCTTGAGGCCCGCCCTCCGAGCTGGGACAGAGCCAGGGGCTGAGGACACCAGCCCCTGAGGGTTACCTATCCTCAGGTCAGTGGTTTGGGACTGGTGGAGGGGGTGGCGGGCAGACCCAGCACAATGCCACCAAGTGCGGGTAAATCCAGCAAAGCCCAGAATTCCGGGCCAAGTCAGGTTGTGTCTCTGGCTGAATTTTTGCAAAGCCTCACACTCTGTTCATTGATTAATTGTACAAATGTTTACCGAACCCCGGCCTAGGCCCTGGGGATTGGGCGGTAAGTAGGAAAGACAGTTCCTGCTACCATGGGGGTAGGGATAGACGGGAAGCTTGTGCACAGGTGCACACTCAATACTTGGAGAGGGCACTACGCGCCGTGAAGGTGTCTGGGGATGGTCCGGGAGTGTTTCCCAAGGAGGTGACCTGTGAGCTGAGACCTGGATAGTGACAAGGCACCAGTCATGCAAAGACCTGGGATACTAGTGGCTCAGACAGGGAGTGGCCAGTGCAAAGTCCCTGAGGCCAGAGAACACCCTGTGTACTTGAAGAGCTGCAAGGGGAACGGAGTGTCTGAAGGGGAGGTAGAGGGGGAGGCGGGGCCGGTGTGATGGGGAATCTAGATTTTGGGCAAAGTGCAAAGCATCGTGTGTTCCAAACCAGCAACACGATGTGGTTTGTGCTTACAAAAGCTCCCCCTGCTGAGACAGTAGAAAGGACACGGAGACCCAGGAGGCCCTTGGGTGGATGGGCAGTGTGATGCCTGAAGGGCCACTGGTGCTAAAAAGCCTGGAATTGGGGGGGAGGCGGTGGAGATATAGGCTGGAGATATAAACTTAGAGGCCATCTTTCAGTTTTATTGTTTCAGAGATAAACCCTTATAAGGCCCAGCGATCAATAAGCAGACTAACACTGGCCATCTTCGCCACCCAAATCCTGAGAGAGCATTTCACGAGTAAGTGCTTTCAAAATGACTCTGGTCTAGGGAGGGAAGGAGGGGGTGCGGTGAGACAGGAGCCCAGGCACCAGCCGTAGCTTGATAAAGTCTGCCCACGCCTCAATGGCATCCACTCACCAGGGGCAGCGTGAACAGTCACCTGCCTACATTCTAGAGCAGCGCAGCCCAAGATGGGCCGGGGCTGGTGAGCCAGGCCCTGGGCCCAGCCCTGCTGTGATAGTGCGGGGACACCGAAGGAATACAGCCACGCCCGCTCCATGAGCTGTGGCAAAGCCCTGCACTGGGGGCTCGGGTTCCTAGCTGTGTGGCCTTCAGCCCTGGCCAAGCGTCTCTGAGCGTTACTTTGTTTCTCTGCGTAGCGGGCATAAACTACGTGTGTGCCGCAGGGACTCCGTGGAAAGCAAACGAGCAGATGGGGCCGCAGGCCCCTGGGGGTGTGGGGATCTGAAATTTGGGGGGTGTTTGCGGATCGCCACGGTGATGTCTGTTCACATCACAGGCTACTGTTGCCAACTGCAGGCCACCGGGTCCTCCCCCCTCAAGGCTTCTGCACAGGCAGTTCTCCCTGAGACTGTATCTGCTCATTGTGTGTCGCACCCACTAGAGTGTGAGCTCCAGGAGGGCTGAGACGTGGGCCAGGGTATTTACTACCGCGTACCCAGCACTGAGGACGGTATTTGTCACAACCCACTTAACCTGACAATAATACCAGGGGTCAGGAGTTTCCAGATGAGGAAACTGAGGCAGGATAGGAGCTCCTCTGACGAGGACCCCAAGCAGAAACGCAGCGGGCTCCCCAGCTCTGAGCCAGAATCAGTACCCCAGGGCCCCACTGGGAGGCTGTAGGCACCTCCTCGGCCCCTCCCCGACCCATGTTCCCAGTGCACCTGGGGCCGATCAGCTCGGGGAAGGGGCCACATCGATTCCTGCCACCTGCCTGTGCCGGAGCTGTCTGCACGCTCAGAAACCATCGGCTTCCCATTAGGCAGATCAGTAGCTTCCACTGGTTTCCAATTTGTGTTTCCAGAAATTTATCACCCAACCACCTTTTTAATTACCCCCCTCCACCACACCTGGGGCACAGATACACCACTCGCCCTGGGCCACCTCTGCAGACCACAGACCACGACGCTCTGCGAGCCACAGGGGAGCTGCAGGTGTGTTTAAAGCTGACCAGCTGCTTCCCGGTCACCGCAGGAGCTGACCCTGCTGGCTGGATGCCATCCACTCTGTCCCCTGCTCCTCGCTGAACCCCCGTGGAAGGGGCTGGATCCTCCCTCACAGAAAGAAAGCAGGTGATGAGAGGCCAAGGCAGTGTCCTGAGGTCCCCCAGCTGGCAAGAGCTAGGACAAGTGCACCTTTGAGGCAGGCAATTGGCAAAGCGCTCCCCCAGATGCCGCAGGACAATGGGGTCTGGCTGGCAGGTGAGCAGGAGGGGCCAGCAGCTGTAGGTTCAGGGCAGGAAAAGGTGGAGGGAGTGTGATCCCCAGGAGCCTCTGCTTTCCCACGCCTGGGGTCTCCTGGGTATTCCGCACTGCTCACCTGTCTACCCCTCCGGGGCCTAGCACCCCATCAGTGTCTCCATCACTGCTGCATCCCTGGTGCCTGGCACATAGTAGGTGCTCAGTAATGGCCGCTAAATGAGCAGTAAATACTTGCCGCACTTTGCCCTGGGCAGTGTTCCCAGAGCTTCTCTAAATGACCTTATTTCAATTTCACAGCTGTCCTCGAGGCGGGCAAAACTAGTGTATGCATTTGATAGGTGGGAAGACTGAGGCCCCGAGAGGTTCAGTGACTTCCCCAAGGTCACACGGCGAGTCAGCGGTAGAGCTGCGATCTGAACCTGACTCTGGAACTGCACTCCACGCTCCCTTACCTATTCCCGGTGGCCTCGGCTCTGAAGGGCAGGAACTGGGTCCTGTGGCCCTTGGAACCTCCACCATATATACCATCATGTAAACGTGTTTGTTGAGTGAATAAATGAGTGAATTATGCACTCCTTGTCCTTTAAAACACAGTACAGTCAACCAGTCTGCTGGCACAAATCTGGAGTGTTTCTGGTCGGGGATGAAGGGGAGAGAGGAGTGAATCTCCTGGGGGACCCAGAGGTGACAAGCCTCTCAGTAGTTCCCACTCGGGGGCCATTACTAGGGACCCTCTGATCTCCCCCCACCTCCTTGCTCACCAGTCTGTTATATTGGGGTTCTGTGTCATGTATACAGAGGGCACAGAGCCATGATTTGGTTTTATGTGGTGTCTTGAGACTTTCCAGTGAGATAAGTGGATTACTGTTGACCCAACATCTGGGCAAAAAGAGCCTGCTATGCGTGGTCATCCAAGTCAGCTTCTGGAGGTGGCCAAAGTGAGACATGAAGGGAAGGGGGCCATGATGGACCCTGCACCTGTGGCCAGTGAGAGCAGGTGAGTCCGGAGCCAGGGCAGAAGGGAGGCGGGGGACAGGAGGGAGGAGGGTGGGGTAGGGAGAGCTGGGACATCCACCGGCTGAGGTCTGGTCCCCAGTGGGTGCACAGGAAAGAGAGGGTGATATCCAGAGTGTTTCCACCCAGCTCATTCCTTCCCCACCAGGTGGGCAGTCCCTGGAAGGGGACCCGGGGCTCCCACTGCCCACACGCCATTGTGACCCACCCCCGGGTCCCCCGCTGCCCACACGCCACTATGACAAATAATGACAAATCTACTTCACCACAACCCCCGCAACATATATGCTGGCAATCATCCTCCACGCTTATGGCCTGCCCAGATCCATCTAAAGGGTCTCATGGCTGAGGTTTCATTAAACGGCAAGAAATGGCATTTTCCTGGCCACAGCTAGCCCCTCAAGGTCCTGGAACCTTGAGTCCTAGAGTAAGTCTCCAAGGAATTCTGGCTGTATCCCTAACCCGTCATGACGCCAGTGCTGCTCTCCCTGCCCGTGGGACCTGTCCCCGTGCTTTAATAAAATCACCTTTTTGCACCAAAGACTTCTTCACGAATTCTTCCTTGGCCATCGGCTCCAGACCCACGAACCCCCCATCACTCCAACACTTCACCACCTCCACCTTGTGCTTCCTACAACTCCAAATCCAGCAGGTCACTATCCCACCGACACTCCTCCAGCCTGTGAAGCTGTTCCGGATCTGGTCCCACCCGTCGCCCTGGCCAATCTCCTGTGCCATGTCCCCGGGCTTCCTGGAGCTCAGCATCCTTCCCTGCACTTAAAAAGCAGGGACGGGGCTCCTGGGTGGGCCTCAGTGGCTCACGCGTCCCACTCTTGGTCCCCACCATCTGTTTTGTGAGCTGGAGCCCCGCGTCGGGCTCCGAGCTGATAGCACAGAGTAGACTTGGGATTCTCTCTCTGTCCCTCCCCCACTCGCACTGTCCCTTCTGTTTCAAAACAAACATTTAAGTCCCTTTAAAGTTAAAAAACAAAATAAAATAAAGGCACGGACACGTGGCTCTCTTATGGCTCTCATTTATTTGCATTTTTTTGGGGTTCTATTTTATTGCGTCTTTTGAATAAATTTTTGAATTTATCAAGAGTTTTGAGAACCAGATTTTTTGGCTCTAGGGACATCCTCCCTGGCTGCCTGTGTTCACTGCTGGTGTCGGAGTTTGTGGCTGGTGAGTTGTATCTGGGCCCGCTGATCGTGGTCCCTATGCTGGTCCCTTCGGAGGTCAGACTACTCTGCTCTGAGGACAGGCTTGTGCTGGAACAGGTTGCGATGGAGCTCCAGCAGCGGACTGTGGTTGGTGTGCTGATCATGGGCTGGATGGTTGTCAATGTGTACCACAGGTTTTCACTCTCCAGGGACATGAAAATCAAAGCACTGTGTTTCCTGTTTTCCATATTTCGTTCCGCTTCCCAGAAGACATCCCCCTCAAACGGCTCAAACCCGGTGGCCAAGCAGTACCAAACCACCCCCAGGTTCCAAGGGCTTTCGGGAGGGGTAACCTCCCTTTGCTGCAGGAAGAGTCGCGGGGCAGAATAAGGGGGGCTGTCCCAGAAAGTGTGGAGTTTGTAGCCAGCAAACTGGATGCTCAGTCCAACCCCCGTGTGTTTTACCTTCAGCTTCTTGTCAAAAAGCAGTGTCTCCAGCTTCTGATCCCCGCCGATCATACCTTGTTGGTGGCAGTACTCCACAACCGATAACAGCTGGCAGAATTTGTCTGGAACCTCCTCCGTCACTTGGACACGGCGCGTAAAATCGTCACACAGGTTGTCTCTGCTTACATATTTTGAAAGGAGGACTAACGTTTCCTTGGTGTTGATCACCTCGAGTGACTTGACAATACTTGGGTGACTTGAGGTCTTCATATTCTGGGCTTCACGACAAAGTCCCTGGAGGCCAGCAGGGTCCTTCCGGGTTTTCCTGATCAACTTCACATCAGACTGCTTCCCGGTTAGGATGTGCGGGGTCAGCTTCATCGTGGGGACGCTGCCCTCACTGGTGGTCTCGGGGATATCGTAAATACAGATGTCCTCCTCACCAGCGGTAATGGCCTTACGCCCCTGAAGGATGGTGACCTACTAACTATACTAACGCTAAATAATGCTAATTACACGGACTATGCTAACCAACAATACCAACCTACAAAATTTGCCAATACTAACAATACTATGCTTATGAACTATACTAACAATATGAACTATACTAACTGTACTAAAACGCTAACACAAAAAAAAAACAAATAAAAAACACACGCGCACAAACACACACACACACACACACACACAAAGAAAATGAAGGGAGGAAATGAAGAAAAATTGAGAAAAAGAAAAACTAAAAAAGGAGAAAAAAAGGAAAAAGTAAAAACAGAAACAGGGAAAAAAAATTGGGAGAGAAAAGGAGTAGAGAAAAAAGAAAAATGAAAATAAAAAAATAAACAAAATGAAAAAAAGAGAAGTCAAAATCCAACTAGCTAGGGTCAAAGGCCGACAGGTCACCAAAGCTTCCTGGGCTGTAAAGACCAAACACCCAGCCGAGCCAGGGTCTTATATAGACAGGTCTTGCCATGACTTCACAATGGGGCTTTGTGAGGGCACAGCAAGAAATGGGCCAATTATGCAATCATGGCTGGGGATGTCTGAGACCACAGTGGTTTCCTCACTTTTTATTCCCAAAACCCCTTTACTCAATAAAAAAAAAGACCCCCAATGGGCTTTTTGTTTGTTTGTGTGGGCTTTTCAAGATTGATATTTACTTTGTTAGAAATCAAAATCTATAAGATGGTTCAGTGGCCTTTCACTTCAAGTTTAGAAAACTGTAATTTTGGCTTGTATAGACCTCGTAATGTCTACACGTAAAATACCCAGTTCCTGGTCTCAAAATGGTGCTACAACATATAAGGAAATGTTGTGTTGTGTACAACACGATAAGGCTCATTATTAACATCTATAAAGCTCAGAGGAAGATTGCTTTTCATCATATTTTCACTGATAAGGTTGTGAGGAGATTTCTCATCAGAAACCTTGGAGGCTAGAAGGCATGGGTTGATGTGTTTAAAGCACTGAAGGAAAAAAGCTGTCAAGCAAGAATCCTACATTTGGGAAAACTGTCCTTCAAAAATGAGGAAGAAATGAAGACATTCCCAGATCAACGAAAGCTGAAAGCCTTGCCCTGATGACTAGACCGGCCCTGCAGTGAAGGGGGTCCTTCAGGTTGAAATGAAAGGGCACTGAACAAGTAACTCGAAGCCTTCTGAAGAGATAATCTCCGGTAAAAGTAAACAGACAGACAATTATGAACGCTAGTACTGTTATGACTTTGGTCTGTAGCTCTACTTTTTGTTCTCTATGTTAAGAGACTGATACATTTAAAAACCTAATTATTCATCTATGCTTTTGGACACAAGATGCATAAAGATGTGATTTTGTGACATTAACAACTGACAGAAGGTGGGGTCAGGGCTTTAAAGTAGCTGAGTTTTCATGTGTTATTGAGGTTAAGCTGGTATAAATTGACACTACAATGTTGTAACTTTAGGATGTTAAAAGCAATCCCATGGTAACCACACACAACCACACACACACACACACACACACACACACACACGCCACAGAACATACACAAAAGGAAATGAGAAGGGAATTAAAATGTTTCACTACAAAAAAAAAATCAATAAATGCAAAAGAAGATAGTCATGCAGAAAATTTGAGACAGAAAGCAATTAAGGCATATAGAAAACAAAGAGCAAACCACAGAAGGAATTCCTTCCTTATCAGTAATGACTTTAAATGTAAGCAGATTAAACAGATTAGTGAAATGGATAAAAACATAGGATCCAACTCTCTGTTACCTACAAGGGACTCAGATCCAAAGACACAAAAAAGGTGAACGTGAAAGGAAGGAAAAAGATAATCCATGCAAATAGTAGCCAAAAGAAAGGGTGGAGTGGCTGTAATAATACGAGACAGAACAGACGTTAAATCAGAAAATGTTACAAGAGACAAAGAAGGACATTTTATATGAATTAAGAGGTTCAGTACAGCAAGAAGAAAAGATGATAAACATTTACACACATAATGAGAGGCCATTATCGACAGAACTGAAGGGGAAAATAGTTGTATAATAATCGTTGGAGCCTTCCATATCCCACTGTCAATAACGGACAGGACAACCAGACAGAAGGTGAGTAAGGACACAGAGGATTTGAAGAACACCATAGCCCAGCCAGATCTAACAGACGGGCACGGGACCCCACCCAACAATAACGGCACGCGGGACCTTCTCTGAGACAGTCTTTGCATTAGGTCACGAGTTAAGTCTCAGTAGATTTTACAAGATAGATATCATACAAAGTATCTTTTCCAACCACAAGAAGATGAAGTCAGAAATGGGTAACAGAAGGAAGAGTGGAAAATTTAAAAAGCTGTGAAAACTGAAAACACACTCTCAAAGAACCAATGTGTCGAAGAAGAAATCACAGTGGAATGCGAACATACGTAGAGGTGAAGGGAAATGAAACACGACGTGTCAAAACTCCTGGAAAACAACAAAGCAGTGGCGAGGGGGAAATTTATAGCTGTAAACGCTCACAGTAAACATCAAGACAGATCTTAAATCAACACCATAGACGTGCAACTTAAGAAACTAGAAAAAGCCAAAGGTAGCAAAGGGAAGGACATAATAAAGATTAGAGCGGAGATAAATGAAACAGAGGCTAGAAAAACGAAAGCGATAATCAATGGACACAAGAGCTGGTCCTTTGAAAACACCAAACTGCTAGCCGGATTGCCGGTGGAGGCAGAGAAGACTCAATGACTGCATTGCCACTGACTCCTTACAGACGTAGGAAGGGTTAGAGTGCTATCAACACGTGTATTCCAGCTAATTGGAGAATCCAGATACAATGGACCAATTTCTAGACCTAGAAAACCTACCAAGACTAAATCACAAAGAAAGAGAAAATCGGAAGAGATTCGTACATAACTAGGGAGGAGCCTGAGGCTGTAATCGAAGATCACTTGACCAAAAAAAGCCCCGGATCTGACAGCCTCACTGGTGAATTCTACCAAACATTGGAAGAATTGACACCAATCTTCTCAAACTCTTCCAAAAAATTCAGGAAAGAACACTTCCTAACTAGTTCTATCAGGCCGCCATTGCTTTGATGCACCCTAAATATCTCTGGGCCACCTTCCAGACAGTCACCAGAGGAGTTTTCTAAAATATCCAGCCAGATGAGTTATTTTCTCAGCGACAAAAGAGACCTTTCTCTTGTCTGTGGAAAGAGAGGACCAGCAGTGTCTCCAGAATCAGGCTGAACATCTATGGACCTCTTCTGAGAGCCTCCGTCCACAACGGATGGGCCACACCGCAGACTGGACACAGTTGAAGCGGGGCAGGGGGTGGGGTGGGGTGGGGAGGGGAGAATTCACGGAGGTAACCTGGGCTTCAATTGGTCTGTCAGCTGCTTTGACTGCTTTGGGCATCTTTGAATACAACAAGCCATGTCCTCGTTGGACACTGGGAAAGGACAATCTATCTGCACATCCAGCCCTATGGGCTGGAGTCTCCCAAACGAGGCCATCATTTGTTTTGGCAACTCTGCTCCACCACAATATTCATCAGACGCCTGAGAAAGACGACCGATGAAGGGATCCATAAATGGTAAGACCATCTCGCATTTAGCTGTGTTTTGTAAAAGGGAGATATTAGGAAACTGGGCCTTTAAGGTTTTGCTTGCACCCTGTTTGTGGAAAGGTACATGTGTCTATGTGTTGTAAATGTGAGATAGTTTCTCTACCTCCGGGTGGTGGTTGTGAAAATTAATTTGTAAAAGTGCTCTACTTAGCTGGTTTGAAGGCAAGTGCTTGTAAGAACTGGGTGTTCTAGGGGTGCCTGGGTGGCTCGCTCGGTTAAGCGTCTGACTTCAGCCCAGGTCATGATCTTGTGGTCTGTGGGTTCGAGCCCCACGTAGGGCTCTGTGCTGAGGGCTCAGAGCCTGGAGCATGCTTGAGATTCTGTGTCTCCCTCTCTCTCTAATCCTCCCCCATTCACGCTCTGTCTCTGTCTGTCTCTCTCTCTCTCTCAAAAGTAAATAAACATTAAAAACATTAAAAGAAAAAAAGAACTGGGCGTTCTAAAACTCAGAAAGATAGAAACTAACCCCAGGTGTCTTTCAAGTTCAAGTGATCTTGGAAAATATTTGGTACGAAAGCTAATGTAACATTGTTTGTTTAGTTAAAATGGACATAAGTCTTTAGAATTGCCAACATTAAATATGATAGTTTCACTCTGCTTGTGTTTACTGTAAGTCAAACCAGCTGTTGGCGTTGTGACTGTCACAAAATGTGATGGAAAAGAGAAAGACGTTAGAGCCCTGTCCAATGGCTTCTGAAGCTTTACGGGCAAGCGAAGGACAGACAGACAGATGTAAATAATTTTAACAAATGTAATTAAGGCTACTTGACCAAATAAGGGAAAAAACTCTGTATTTAGTGAAAGTGAGACTGGTTATTCAAAGAGGGAAAACTTGGGGTACCTGGGTGGCTCAGTCTGTTGAGCATCCCGCTCCTGACCTCTGCGCAAGTCATAATCCCAGAGTTGTGGGATTGAGCCCCGTGTCAGGCTCCAAGTGGAGCCTGCTTGAGATTCTCTCTCTGTGTGTCTCTCTGTGTCTCTCTCTCCCCCCCTCCCCCGCTTGTGCTCTCTCTCTCTCAAACAAAATTAAAAAAAAAAAAGAGGGGAAAACGTAGGACAAAATCTGAAGGAATGCGAAAGGGAAAATTGCAGAAGGTTTGCGAGAAGGGAATCTTTCGAAAGAAATGCTATGCATGGTCGGGGCCGAGATTCTGGAGTATCGCATGTAAGAAACAAGTTTATGAGGGCAGCGATCGACCCCCGGGGAAGAGAAGGGGGAGGCAGAGAACGATGTCAGGCAGAAGTTGAGCAGTGACACTTCAACGGAAGCCTTAGCCGACTCTCTGAGCCATCCCGAAAGTTGGACTGCCCTTCGGAAGCATCCAAACTTAGGTGGAAGGGGCTGGCTCTTCGTAAGCGTCTTTGGATGTGACCACCTGGGCAGCGGGCAATGCCCTTGGCAAGGCCGCTGCCTACAGTCACGGTGATCCCTGATGATGTCTGAGCGTCGAAGGCTGTAGGCAGCATTGCTATGGCTGGGAGACCTGGGTTCCTGCCGGACATTCTGGTCAGCACATCCCAACACCCGCCACAAGAACTCAGACCCATGCAGTGCCCTGGATGTCCTTGTCCAAATAAGTATGTATCAACGTGGGAGGTGACACGGAGGAAGAAAGAAGGGACTGCATATCTTTTTAAAAATTCATCTTGTTGCAACGAATGAGTTTTAATATCCAAAGTACAACGGTATAAGACTGGAATTTGGGTTTTCTCGCTGTTCATGTGACAGAGGCTTCTTAGATGATGGGTCTAAATTATCAACAGAGGTTTTTCTTTATCTTTAAGCTGCCTAGAAAAACAAAGTTTCTATGTCTTGTCTCTGTTAGGTCTTTGCTTCCTTAAGAAAGTTGAATCTGCTCAGTGTTAAGAGAGCTAAGGTTTGCTCACAGCTCCATTTACCTTGCTGTCTGCATTTACCTTGAGAATCTCTTCTTGCCATCCCGGCTAAATAAGTATCCTGTTTTGTAATGATCTGTAATCCTATTTAGGCACGTGTTTTGAAACCTTCTGGTATTTCACCAACTTCCAAAAACCCAGCTTGTGAATGGAAGTCTTTTTGACGAATTAGGCTTATTCCCTGGTGTGTCAAATGACATGGGAGGCATCATCAAATAAGCGATGAGGAACCTTCTTAGGCTTTGTTGTATGGGTGATTGCTCTAAGTGTCCTAGAGATTTTATAAGATTCCTAAGGGTTTGATATGTCCTGGTATAGCGTCATCGCTTGTAATACTAACTACTGAAGTAGCGTGTGTCACAGAATCTCCTTGCCAGCTGCACTGCATTGACAAATACAGCTCTCTGATCCCTTCAGGATCATAAAGCTAAGCTTAGTAAGAATTCCCAGAACTAATGGGGAAACTGCTTTCAAACAGACCCTTGTGTAAACATTGCTGGTCCTCTAATGTTTGCTCTTCTAAATTTAAGTCTGCCTATGACATTTGGTAGACGTTTGGTAAATAATTTCTTTATACACAGATAGGAAACATTTATCCCTTTCTCCCTACCTGGTACCACCAGAATTCAAAACTCTCAGGGAGTATTCTCGTACTTTCACGGCAGTGTATTTATTTGCAGAAGTTCGATACGAATCCGTTCTCCTTGCAACAGGACGCCACTGGAAACATTGGTCATGTTGCCAAGGCTTTGACTGGAATGTCATAGTTGAGGGAGATATGCCTAGACTCAGCTACAATCAGAGAGCTTTAAGGAGCTAGTTAAGGTTGACTTTGCCGAGCCAATGAAGCCCCTTGGAAAACTTGCCTCGTACCTTGCTTACAAAGTTTCCAGCAGCCCTACCAGGTGAATAAGGAAGGTCGTCACTTCCTGGCAGGTGCAGGAACCTCAGGGTATTTGGGGGATCTCGAGAAGAGAGGGAGCCACCCACACCTATAGGTATGGCAGGCAAAGGCTGATGGCCAGTATTTGGCTTGGCTTCTTTAGCCTGACAAGGCTGTTAAAAGTTCAATCTGACATTCCTTACGAAAAGTTCCAGCGAAGCAGATTGAAAAACCCAACACCTATATGACCAATCACCGTTGTGATGGCGCTTGTGTAAACAGGCCCAGCTTCAACTGGACAATTTCACAAACAAACGTGTCCTAATCTGGCTCTCTTTGGCGGAGATGAGGGTGGTTTCAGAGAGAGAGATTGTTCCAGTAACACACCTGTGAAAATGTAAGATCATGGTTCCGATGAGCCGTCTGGGAGGCTTCGTTGGTTGTCTATACACCTGGGCTGGGTCCTGACTTCTTCTGGTTTCCTTGAATATCTGACCCTGACTCTCCAAACTAAGGTTTCCAGTTTTCTCCCACCGTGTTGACTGGAAGCCCTGAGAACGAACACTGCTTTTCCCTGAAGCCCCGCAAACCGAAGCCAGGCCAGCCGAGGTACACGTGAGGGAAAAGTGGCCCGGTGATCTAAGGGCCACTCAGAAAGATCGCCAGAGACACACGGAGAGCTGAACAAGCTGATCGCAGCCATCCCGACTGGACAAGCTGCCATCGGAGCATCCAGACGTGGACGTGTTCACGGATGGGGACAGTGTCACGGGTCAAAGACAAGGAAGAGCTGGGAGCAGTGGTGACCCATCAGCTACCGTCCGCTGCGGAAGACGCCACAAAGTGGACCGACTGCCCAAGGGAACCATGCTGGCAGCCCGTCAAAGACTCCAAGACCCTCTGGGAGAGCTCTCGTGCCAAAGATAGACTTAACTACATATCAACCCCAACGTCCCTT
Organism: Felis catus; assembly: GCF_018350175.1. NCBI lineage: Eukaryota > Metazoa > Chordata > Mammalia > Carnivora > Felidae > Felis > Felis catus. The sequence goes on from NC_058369.1 coordinate 57,311,017, forward strand.
GGAGGACCAAAGAGGAGTTAAGTAAGGAGTGGGGGTTTGGACACCGTGCTGGCCTTGACACCGGCTGGAAATAGAAGGAATCCTTACCCTAGAGCATCTGATGAAAGAAATAATTAGCCACATTCCTCGAAGCACCCGTTATGGGAAAGATGCCCCTCTTCAGTGGATCCAGAAGTATACTGCGGGCTCCGGTTTCAGCGAAATGCTACAAAAGGCAACGCTTGTGCTAAAAACAACCCTAAGACTGGGTGCCCACAAGTTCCCAAGGGTATACAACTGAGACGCCCCAAACCTGGGGAAGACCGGCACGCAGCCTTTCCCAGAATGCAAAGAACAATGGGAAATTCTCGGGGTTTGCTTGTATCTGCAGACACCTTTATCAACGGGGTTGAGGTTCCTCCCTGGTGTTCAGAGAAGGCCTCGGGAGTTGTCAAAATGCTTTGAAGCAAGATCATTTCTAGGTTTGGACTGCCGCTAATAATTCAGAGGGACAGTGGAGTGACAACCACAGAGTCCAAGGCCTTGGGCATTCAGTGGAAATCACACGCTTCCTGGAGACACCGAGAGAGTGGAAAAAGGGGGAAAAAATGAACTTTGGCAAAGCTCTGCCAAGAAACCCACTTCACTTGGGAACAACCCGTGCCATCTGCCCTGCTTTGGGAAAGAGTGGTCCCTAGAAGAGGGCTTGGTTTAAGCCCCTGTGGAATGTCATATGCAAGACTTTCTATGTTCTTTTCGTGACCTAGGAGGTGCTGGCGGGGCTCCCACCAGCGATTTGGATACTATCAGGTACATCCAGGGCCTGAGTTTGCTTCCGGCAGGCTGATGTACCTCACAGATGTGTCTTCACGCTGCCTGAATCCCTTGGTGACATCCAAAGGTGTCACTCAAGATGTCACTAAAGACCTGAAGAGCGGGAGCCCAGAGGACCAGCTCCAGCCTCACTGTCCAGGTCAGACCCTGCGAGGTGCCGTTGACCCCCCACTCCCCCGAGACTACAGGGAATTGAGCCGTGGATTCACACTTGAATGACAAGAATCCACAGGTTCCCTACACCTGTCAGCAGGGAGGAGGTCGAAAGGGACCCGGCTCAGACCAGTGAGCCTCTGCTGGACCTGAACCTCCGACGTGGGGGAACTGGTACAAGGGAATCAAGCCATGAGGACAACATGCTGCCTGTTGTTCTCTAGTACCCCTAAAGCCCTAGACACAACATGGTACAGGAACTATTGACCAAAGTACAAAAATCCCGGTAATGCAGGCCATTCCTTTCCACCCCAAAGTTTCCCCTTGTCTAACCCCAGTCTCCACCCCACCTCAGCAGGAAGTAACGGCCGCGGCCGGGTGGTGGTCCCAATACCCACAAGAATGCGGACGGATCAAAAGACCTGGGGACTGAAAAGGGTAACCAAAGGGCTAGCAGCCGCAACTCTGTACCCTGACCTTTTTCCTTCACCACTAAGTACCCCTGACTCTCCTCCTCTAGGGAGGTGGATGTGAGGCTCGCCCTCCTGCCTCTGGAATAAACTCTTGCTTTGCTTTATACCCCGTGTCTCAGTGATGGTCTTTATGCGCATCAGGCAGATGAACTCGGGTCCACGACATACGGCAGGCACTCAGTAAAGACCGCTGAACCCACGTGGACTCTGACGCTTGGAGAGTTCAGTGTCTGGTCCGTGGTGACACAGGGTAGGACGAGGAGAAGGGTTTGATTTCAGAACTGTAGTGCCTCTACTCCCATCCACAGTGCTAAGAAGTTTCTGCTCTCCTCCCAAGGCCACCTGCTCAGCCCTCGGCACGCACAGCACCTCCGTGGCCCCGGCCCCTGTCCCTGCTTTGGAGCCAGCTCCCCATTCCGACCTGGAGGTGACAGACAGCTCAGCCCTGTTGACCCAGCTCCACCAACATCCCAGCCTCATCTGCCAACTTTGGCAATTTTCATACCACCTCGCACACAAAATAAATCGCACGCTCCCATTTTGGGTTTGGGGGGAGAAAAGGCCCAGTCAGTTAATTACAAAGGCTGCCTCGCCTTGGCACGGGGTGGTGGGAGACGTTCACAGGAAAACGGATTAATTTGGACTCATTGCTTTCCCTTCCACGTCCTCGTTCCAATGAAGACAACACTTGTAACCAAGCCCACCTTCTCCAGAAGCAGCCCCCACACTCCCCAAACAAGCAGTCCCCATGTTTCACTGGCTGGCTGCTCAGGGTCCCGAGAAGCTTGCTGGGACCTTTGGAAAATGCCAGTCAGGGTTTTAGGATTCTTCTGCCAGGGGTGGGGGGGTGGGGGGTGGGGGGATCTACGGGAACTGCTTGGTTCGGTGTTTCTGAGCTCACACTGGTGAGGTGGGCACAGCCGAATACTGGACGCTGGCCTGCTTGGACAGAGGCTGGGTGTGCAGGCTGCCTGCTGGAATCACGCGGGAAGGGGGCAAAATTTAGAGTCTCGGGCCCTGCCCCCCGACCCTACCGAGTCAGACACGTCAAGGACAGGGCCTGGAAATCTGTACCTTCCACAGGCGCCAAGGACAGGACCTGGAAAGGCTTTGGGTGGGAAGTCTCAGATCTGCATTTGAAAGCCGTGTTGTCTAGGGAAGCTGTTCAGCATTTCTCTACCCCAGTCTCCCAGAGCTCAAACACTGGGGCGCACCATAACCCTCTTGAACAGGTGGGGTTGGTTGTACAGGTGCGGTGAGGCCCCGACCCATGGCGGACACTCATTACGTGGTACTGATTCCTATCAGTGAAATTGACTGAGTTCGTTTCAAGGGGTTGATGAGAAGCAAAAGGAGATGCTTTGGTGCTGCGGAAAGTCCTTGTGCCTTAACTACAGCATGAGCACTGGCCCCGGGCCCTCCACGCAGCTAATCATTCCTTCAGACTCCAAACTCTGCATCACTCTTCTTGTCCCACCTCCCCCCGCCACCCCCACCCCGAACCCCCTGAAACCAGTAAATCATTATCATTAGAAGGTTCAAAGTTGGGAGCCTGCACAGGCTCCTTCGGAATGGAGTGAAAACCAGACACACACCCCCCGGGAACAAGGGAGCCAAGTCCTAGGTCTGCAACATGGTCAAAACCGAGTCGTTTCGTTTGTGGAAAATGAATACATCTGAGTTTGCACCTGTCTCGCCCGGGGGAAAAGAAGTGCGCGCCATCGCAAACGGGCATCTCCCGGCAAAACCCGTTCCCTGCTGCTCCGGGAGGCTCAGACTGCCTGAAAGGCTGCAGCCTTCAAAACCTGTTTCATGCGGCTTGTCCATTTTTGGGCTGTTTCAGCTGTCCCATTCTGTTGGAAGCCTGGTTTTGCACATCAAATGGGTTGTGTTTCTCCAGCAAATTTCAAGGAACGCCAGGGGATCCTGGAACTGGATCCCACATTACAAGCAGATGCTCCCTTCACACCTGAATCTCCTCCCCATGACCCCAGAAAGTGTGGGTCACCCCTCTGCTTTCGAATACAAAACAGGAAGGGCGTTGGAGCTCTTTCTAGAGATGAGAAAATGACACGTGTTTCTCTTGATGTCAACATTGCCGTGGCCAATGAACTTGCAGTGCAGGGGTAACACTCGGAATGTCTAACCAGATGGGCCCTTTAGCACCTGTTGTGGCCAGAGGGCTGTGGCAATGGAGGAAAGGCTGGGAGAGCCGTCCTAGCTGGCCAGCAGCCTTGCAACGGCCTCCCACTCTGTCCAGGCTGTTGCAAGCACCGATTCAGAACATGTACCCAGATGATGGAGCTGGAATTTGCGGGAAGCTAACTTCCTGTCAGTGTGCAATGTCTCAGGCAGCGATGAGCCCCCATCCGTGGGAAGGTGCCAGCAGGAGCTGATCCTCCAGCAGGGACGTAACAGGAATGCTGAACTACACGGTGCCCTCGGCCTCTTCCATGTGGTACAGCTCTCACGACCACGTGCCGGGAGTGAGAATCCCACTTCATGGACTCACAGACCCTTCTCCCTTCTGGAGTGCATTTCCACAGAAATGCCGTGCACAGACCTGCGGCACCTCCCTGCATCGTCCCCGTGGTCCTGGGTGGCTACCATCCACGCCAGGCCTGGCACACGCTGCCTCGCTGCGGGGACTGGGCCACGCCTCACTCAGTCCGTGACATAACTGGCCGCTTCTGAGAAGGCGCTGTACCGAGTCACAAGGGTTAGCAAACTAGTTCAAGGTAATTTATGACCCTGGGATGCTCGGGTTTCTAAATACAACAGACCACTACAAACTGCAAAAGCTTCAAGCTCTCTCCCCACGGGAGACGGCCCGGCCCAGGCCGGGGCAATGGTGCTGACGCCAGGTGGGCAGGACGAGCTGGCACACTCGCAGGCCAGGCTGGCTTAACTCACTATGAGCCCCAGGGAGGCACTCTTGGAGGCCTCGTGAAGACCGCTCCCCCCACCCCCCGCCCCGCCGCCGCCATTCTTCCCTCCCTTGTCTCTGGTATGCATGAGAAGGTGATGAAGGTTTTTCTCCTGCGCTGGGATGGCACCGAAACCACAGTGCATTCGGGGTTGCTACCTCCTAGTTGGCTTCTCTTTTTTAATGCTAATAATATTGATTTTGGGTACAGTGGATCTCAGGCAAGGGAAACTCCAGTAAACGAAAGCTGACTATAGCCAAACGTGGCTGATGTTTCTTTTTCCCTCGGGGTTGGCAGGTCCTGCCTGCCTTTCCATCTGCCCAGTGCTGGCCTTGAACACCCGGAGTGGCTTCTCTGCACGCTCTCCTGTGGGCTGCCTTCCTGCCTTGGTGCCTGCGCCCAGAGCTTGAGACCCATTTCTGTCTGCAAGAGGACTGTGGTCTCTGCCCTTGCTCCGCTGAGCTCTGGCTGCCGCCTGCATCCAGCATGCGTTCCCAGCACCCCCCGTCCCGGCTCCAGGCCGAGCTCATCTGGGGCCTGCTACCAGGTACAGTGACCCTCCCCTTCCCTTGCAGACATCAACTGTGAGTCAGCCCTGAACGCAGGTCCCCAGTATACCCATACCTTGCCAGCCTCATCCTCAGTGCACACTCCCAGCTAGGAGTAGGGATTCGGGGTGAGTGAGACACAGCCCCGTCCTCAGGCCTTGGCCTTTCTGACTCAGGAGGCTGACACACACGTGCGTCAATGAGGGACACAAGTACACTGACTTCTGTGACGGGGGCAGGGCGGTGAGCCTGGGAGAGCCCAGAAGAAGCCTGGAGGGCTTCCTGGAAGAGGTGGTGCCAAAGGTGTGCGATGTTCCATATGATCTCCGCAGTCCTTGGGTGTAAGCATCCCAGAGAAAGACACCTCCATGGGGACTGTTGAGTCTATGGCTACTGGCTAGGTGGCATTTGGTGACAAAGGAACAAATGGTCCGAGCTTCCTCTGCCTAGTCCTGGATTGTTGGGGGTCTGGTTTCTTCAGGGCGACAGAGACACAGCCATGGCTGACTGTTCTGGGGCCCTGGCTCCTGCCTTGCTCCTCTCTCCAGAACACGGGACACTGCGGTTGACCCCTAAACAGCTCTGTTCCTCCAGTCCCCTGTCTCCGTACCCTTTGCACTATGATGGGGCAGCTCTTCCCACCAGGGGTGGGGTCTAGATCCCCCCACTTTGAATCTGCGCTGGCTCCGTGACTTGCTCTGGCCGACAGAATGTGGTGGAAATGATGCCGTGCTATTTTCAGGCGTAGGCCACAAAGACCCTCGTGGCCTTGCGTGCCCACCCTCTCGGGACCCTGGCACCACCATGTGCAGAAGCCCAGACGGCCTCCTGGAAGAATGGGACACGTGTAGCCTACTCACCACCGCCCCTAGTCGCCCCGGCCAACAGCCAGCCGGCAATCAGCCGACCCCTGCCATTGACCACACATGCTTGAGTGAGCCCGGAAGACCTGCCCGAGCAGCTAGCTGCCCAGCTAAGTCAACAGTTGGTGCAAGCCGCTACATTTCGGGGTGGTTATTCCGCAGCAGAACCTAACTGATCCCGGCATCCCAGCATTCTGGGCAGGATGCACAGGCTGCAGGATCTATAGGCAGAGGCCTGGCTGCAGACAGATGGACTGGTGGCCTCGGGACCGTCACCTGGCCCTCATGTTTGCTGTCACCTGGGTTCCGCTCTACAGCTAGGATCTACAGTCAGCACAGTTACGACCAAGGTCTAGTTGGACCGGGAGCGGCTGCGCCTAAGCCATCTGGCCTCCTCTGCGGTTTCCTGGACCTACCCAGGGCCTTCCAGCCGCTTTCCGTGACACTCCAGGTGAAAGCCAAATGCCTCACCATCCCACACGATGCTCCCTACTCCCACCCTGCTCCCAGCTTTGCGCCTCTCACTGCACTCCAGACACACCTGCCTGCAACCCATAAGACCCAACCTGACCTCCGGGCCTTTGCATGTGCAGCTCTCCTGACTAGCATGCTCTTCCCGGATACCCGCACGGCTCCCCCCCATTTCCTTCAGGCTCTGACCCAGTAGGTTTGTTAAACAAACCGGAGATCACAGATCTTTCTTACAAATGGCCTGCGTCACTCCCTGCACACTCCTCCCGCTTTATTTCTTTTCAGAGCAATTAGCATGACTGGGTGCAAAAGTGTCCACATTGTGAGACATCCAGTGGGAGCCAGGAAGGTCAGGAAGGGGGAGTGGGATGCTGAGAAAGACGTCGGCGTTGGGACCTTCATAGCATACAGCCACTGGCTGGGAGCCGATGTGTCCTGAAGCAGCCTGGCACCCCCCACTGCCAGACAAACCAGCAGAGACACCGTTGGCAGTGCTTCAGCCACATGTAGGAGCCGGTATCGCACTCGGCAGCACAAGCCCAGATTTATGGCCATGGCATAACTGCTTACAAGTGTCATGCAGGTGACACATGTTTGTCAAAAACACCTCGTCTTGAGGTGGCCACAGAGAGCAGTTCCTGGAACACAAAGGCCTTTGCAAAGCAAGGCGTCCCTGAGGCTCCTGCCTTCTGAAACCCCTTAATCGAGGGCCCAGCATTTAGGGCCCTTCTCAGAGTTTCTAGAGCCTACAAAAGAGAGAAGTCTCTAACTGGAGGTGGGACTCCCCGGCCGCAAACAGGAGCAACACCGGCTGGCTGGCTCAGCCTCGGAAGCTGGGGAGCGCACCCTCCAGGGCCAAGGAGGCCCAGGGCAGGCCCAGACCCAGCATGGATCCAGGGTTCAGGGACAAAGCTCTTCTGCACTCCGTGAGGGGCCCCATGGCAGACCCATCCACGGGTCTTGGACCAGTCACCAGGAGGGAGAGCTAGGGCCTGGTCGGGGTCCAAAGGGACCATGCAGTCTCGTGGTACAAACTCAACCCTCCTCTGTGCTCCTGTTTCCTCATCCTCACAAAAACATCCATGGATGGGGCGCTCGGGTGACTCTGTCGATTAAGCGTCTGACTCTTGCTGTCAGCCCAGGTCACGATCTCACAGGGCTGATGTACCCCCTTACCTCCAGCCCCTCAGCATGGGCCCGGGCACATGGGTGGGGGGTGGAGTAGGGCCTCAAAGAAGCATGATCTAAATCCCTGGGCTCTGTTTTCCTCCAACTTAGAGTGTAGTGAAAGAGCTCTAATGACAAAGAAGGTAAATTCTAGGCATTCTGAACAGAGACCAGGCCATCCTTTCCTGAGTACTTCACAGCGAAGCCAAGACCTCATTGGTGAGTAACTGTCAACTGCCCAACAGTGGGAGTGAAGAAATTTCCCAGGAGAGAGAGAGTCACAGACAAATGTTGTAAGGAGGGAGGGAGCAACCTGTGTAAGGACCGAAAGGCCAGTGGTGCCTCAGCAAAGCAATGGGGCGATGGGCAAGTGTTCATGGATTATGCGTATCGGTTAGGTTAGGATGGGTTACGCTGCGTAACACACAATCCTCTAAATCTCTGTGGCCTACAATAAAGTTTCTTTATGTCTCAGACTACACGCACATGTGGCTCTCCTTCGTCTCCTCTCCCCTCTGGACTCAGGTTGACAGAGCAGTCTGTCTCTATCTGGAATATTGCCATTGTCGTGGAAAAAGGAAAAGAAAAGTGGTAAATTACTCACCCTGGTTCTTCACGCGTGTGCTCACATCTGTTTTCACTGTTCAGCAGCCCCTCTGCCATGCCTGAGGACACCATGGGCCATGCTGTATAATCCTCCAACCGAGCAGGGCACTTCGATACAGGGCACCGAATGTGGGGGAGTGGTAATCCAGTTCCACACCGTGCTTATGAGTTTGACGTCTTTCCTAGGATCAGTGAAATCTGTTGAATAAACTGTTCATTTCTAAAAATCCCTCTGGCTGTAGTGAGAGACACAGATTGGAAGTGGGCAAGGGTGGGATTCGGGAGAAAATTCAGGAGGCTGCCTCAGTTTCCCAGGCAAAAAAAAAAAAAAGAAAAGTACTTTACAGTAGGGTCATGGCAGTGGAAACGGAGAGAAGCCAAGAGATTGAAAAGATGGAAGGGTCTAGTGATGTACAAAGAGGAGCAGAGGTGAGTGAATGTGTGACCCCAGAATGGCGAAAAGATACAGCAGGCTTGGCTTCTCATGTCTTAAACAGTTGCTGGCTCCCATCTTTGGGGAGGACCAGCTACTCTACTCTCTGCTTGTCCTTGGGCTGTCTATGTTCTCCTAAGAAATCTCCCTTCTTGCTTGACAAAAAAGGCTGAGCTCAATAAAGATGGGAAGACACGGATGGGGTGAGCAGCCGAGTGAGCCGACAAATGAGTGACACAGTGACCAGGGGAATTAATTCATGTCTCCAAGTGTTCAAAGAGTGAAGAGAAACTAGACTCAACCGGAAGAAAAAGAAAGTCCTCCCACTGGGCATGCCTCAAAAGGATCCCTCGCCTCCCTAGTGACACATCAGGCATCTTTCTTCTTCCACGGGGCTGTGACCAATTTGGGCTATAACAGAGAAAGGGGAGTGGGTGAGAGAAGAAGAAGGGAGGGACAGGGAGGCAGAGGAAGGATGGGCTCCATGGACACATAGCAACCTCTATCGGATCCTCTCCTCTCCTCCATGTGGCCTCCCTCCCTATGCTTCCTTTTAGAGTTCCAGACTTGACTTTCAGTGGTGGGAGGGCTTGGGATTCACAAACACCTCAAAAGAGAATTTCTGTAGCAGCAGCATTAGGCCACCTGACAGGAACTTAGAGCCTTGGTGTCCACACAGGCACAGAAAGCCGCGGGGTCTCCTCTGCCCTGGGTGTTCTCAATAGTCAAGAAGAGGAAGATTCAGACACAGAACTGTATGGCACCTCCTCGGCCCCTCCCCGACCCATGTTCCCAGTGCACCTGGGGCCGATCAGCTCGGGGAAGGGGCCACATCGATTCCTGCCACCTGCCTGTGCCGGAGCTGTCTGCACGCTCAGAAACCATCGGCTTCCCATTAGGCAGATCAATAGCCTCCACTGGTTTCCAATTTGTGTTTCCAGAAATTTACCACCCAGCCACCTTTTTAATTCACCCCCTCCACCACACCTGGGGCACAGATAGATCACCCGCCCTGGGCCACCTCTGCAGACCACAGACCACGACGCTCCGCGAGCCACAGGAGAGCTGCAGGTGTGTTTAAATTTTTTTTTTCAACGTTTATTTATTTTTGGGACAGAGAGAGACAGAGCATGAACGGGGGAGGGGCAGAGAGAGAGGGAGACACAGAATCGGAAACAGGTTCCAGGCTCTGAGCCATCAGCCCAGAGCCCGACGCGGGGCTCGAACTCACGGACCGCGAGATTGTGACCTGGCTGAAGTCGGACGCTTAACCGACTGTGACACCCAGGCGCCCCTGCAGGTGTGTTTAAAGCTGACCAGCTGCTTCCCGGTCACCGCAGGAGCTGACCCTGCTGGCTGGATGCCATCCACTCTGTCCCCTGCTCCTCGCTGAACCCCCGTGGAAGGGGCTGGGTCCTCCCTCACAGAAAGAAAGCAGGTGATGAGAGGCCACGACAGTGTCCTGAGGTCCCCCAGCTGGCAAGAGCTAGGACAAGTGCACCTTTGAGGCAGGCAATTGGCAAAGCGCTCCCCAGATGCCGCAGGACAATGGGGTCTGGCTGGCAGGTGAGCAGGAGGGGCCAGCAGCTGTAGGTTCAGGGCAGGAAAAGGTGGAGGGAGTGTGATCCCCAGGAGCCTCTGCTTTCCCACGCCTGGGGTCTCCTGGGTATTCCGCACTGCTCACCTGTCTACCCCTCCGGGGCCTAGCACCCCATCAGTGTCTCCATCACTGCTGCATCCCTGGTGCCTGGCACATAGTAGGTGCTCAGTAATGGCCGCTAAATGAGCAGTAAATACTTGCCGCACTTTGCCCTGGGCAGTGTTCTCAGAGCTTCTCTAAATGACCTTATTTCAATTTCACAGCTGTCCTCGAGGCGGGCAAAACTAGTGTATGCATTTGATAGGTGGGAAGACTGAGGCCCCGAGAGGTTCAGTGACTTCCCCAAGGTCACACGGCGAGTCAGCGGTAGAGCTGCGATCTGAACCTGACTCTGGAACTGCACTCCACGCTCCCTTACCTATTCCCAGTGGCCTCGGCTCTGAAGGGCAGGAACTGGGTCCTGTGGCCCTTGGAACCTCCACCATATATACCATCATGTAAACGTGTTTGTTGAGTGAATAAATGAGTGAATTATGCACTCCTTGTCCTTTAAAACACAGTACAGTCAACCAGTCTGCTGGCACAAATCTGGAGTGTTTCTGGTCGGGGATGAAGGGGAGAGAGGAGTGAATCTCCTGGGGGACCCAGAGGTGACAAGCCTCTCAGTAGTTCCAACTCGGGGGCCATTACTAGGGACCCTCTGATCTCCCCCCCCCTCCTTGCTCACCAGTCTGTTATATTGGGGTTCTGTGTCATGTATACAGAGGGCACAGAGCCATGATTTGGTTTTATGTGGTGTCTTGAGACTTTCCAGTGAGATAATGGATTACTGTTGACCCAACATCTGGGCAAAAAGAGCCTGCTATGCGTGGTCATCCAAGTCAGCTTCTGGAGGTGGCCAAAGTGAGACATGAAGGGAAGGGGGCCATGATGGACCCTGCACCTGTGGCCAGTGAGAGCAGGTGAGTCCGGAGCCAGGGCAGAAGGGAGGAGGGGGACAGCAGGGGGGAGGGTGGGGTAGGGAGAGCTGGGACATCCACTGGCTGAGGTCTGGTCCCCAGTGGGTGCACAGGAAAGAGAGGGTGATATCCAGAGTGTTTCCACCCAGCTCATTCCTTCCCCACCAGGTGGGCAGTCCCTGGAAGGGGACCCGGGGCTCCCACTGCCCACACGCCATTGTGACCCACCCCTGGCGCCCAGGTGCCCACATCCCATTGTGACCCATCCCCGGGGCACCCGCTGCCCACACGCCATTGTGACCCACCCCTGGCGCCCAGGTGCCCACATCCCATTGTGACCCATCCCCGGGGTACCCGCTGCCCACACGCCATTGTGACCCACCCCTGTCGCCCTGCTGCCCACATCCCATTGTGACCCATCCCCGGGGCACCCGCTGCCCACACCCCATTGTGACCCACCCCTAGCGCCCTGCTGCCCACATCCCATTGTGACCCATCCCCGGGGAACCTGCTGCCCACATGCCATTGTGACCCACCCCCGGCGCCCCCGCTGCCCACACTCCATTGTGACCCACCCTCGGGGCTCCCGCTGCCCACACCCCATTGTGACCCACCCCTGGCGCCCTGCTGCCCACATCCCATTGTGACCCATCCCCGGGGAACCCGCTGCCCACACCCTATTGTGACCCACTTCGGGGCCCCCTGCTGCCCTTACCCCATTGTGACCCACCCCCGGCGTCCCCGCTCTCCACACGCCATTGTGACCCATCCCCGGGGAACCCGCTGCCCACACCCTATTGTGACCCACCCCCGGGGCCCCCCGCTGCCCTTACCCCTTGTGACCCAGCCCCGGCGTCCCCGCTGCCCACACGCCATTGTGACCCACCCCCGGCGCCCCCGCTGCCCACACTCCATTGTGACCCACCCCCGGGGCTCCCGCTGCCCACACCCCATTGTGACCCACCCCCGGCGCCCCCGCTGCCCACACTCCATTGTGACCCACCCCCGGGGCTCCCACTGCCCATACCCCATTGTGACCCACCCTGTCACCTCCCCCCACTACCCTACCTCCACTGTGACTCTGCATTGTGTGTGCCTCCCCAGCTCCCCACCCCCATGCCACCTCCTGGGGCACAGGACCCTTCTTAATTTGCGACCCAGCATCTGGCCTGGGGTAATCAGTCTCCATTTTTTTTTTTTAGCATTTGCTGTATGCAAGTATGGTTCTGAGCTCTTGACGCATTTAATCCTGAGCACAGCTCCACGAAATTGTGCCGGTGAATGAGGCCAAGTAATGTGCCCAAAGTCACACAGCAGCAGGAGTTGGGCAGGGAATTCAGCCTTCACCACGCCATGCCCTTAACCCTGGGGCAACGCTGCTTCCCTGTGGCACAGCGGGCTAACCCGCTGTGAGCACATGAGTGGGTGTTGGGGGAGAATCCACGGATCTGCACTGCCTGGTGCCTCCTACAGGGGGCTACGGCCCATGGGCCCCCGATTCATCCGCATCAGATGACGTCCCCTTCTCGCTCCCGTGGAGCGTGGCTGGGCCCCGAGTACGCACTCCAAACACATTCATAAAACCAGTGACCGAACAGACGTCTGGGGGTGGGGGGAACAGCCATTATGGAAGTTCGAGGCCTTGGAGTTCACACCCTCACAATCCTACGTGTGCATCCACTTCTCCCAAATATATCATCTCAGATCTGCTTGAGAAGAGATGTCCAGTGCCAGCTCCGTGACCCATTAAAGCTAACCAGCCGTGCGGAGTTAGCGGAAATGATGAAAATAGTTGAAGGGTCGGGTGGTTTTATGGGAAGGCTTACATCTTAATGAAATGCCAGCCCAGAGCAACAGTGACCATGTGAGATGCCACAAAGCTGGCAGATCCCTGGCCACTCCTCGCTGCTTTTGCCATTTTCGATGTGAAGCGGGTGTGGCTTGGCTCAGGTGACCACCAGGGAACCAGGGAGGCCTCGGGGCCTCCGTGTGACCCCAGAGGTCATCCAGGAGCCAGAAGAAGATGGGCCAGGGCTGATCAGGGCAGTGGTAGAGAAAAGCAACACCATTTCCCACTCCAATGGCAAAGTCCAGGCCCTCTAGGAATCATTCAGATAAGTAAAGGCAGCGGGCAGTTAGACGCTTCCTACTTGTTTAATCTTCCCAGGAATCAGTTCAGGTGAGACTTACTGTCTCCATCTTATGCACGAAGGAACTAAACAGGCTCCGAGAGGCCAAGTGCCTCACCAAAGGCCACACAGCGGGTAGGTGACAGATATCACAGGATTAGGACCAAAGCGGGTTCCATTACTCACGTTCCAAGAGGAAGCATTGCCCAACATCAGGAGGGAACCCCAAATATGGCCTCAGGGTGGTCAGTGCTTTCTTAACAGTATGGTTTTGCCAGGACCTCCACTCAAGGTCTAGGACTCTGCCTCCGACTGCCTGATCTCCCAGAACTTTGAGCCGCTGGGTCTGTCACTCCAGGTAACCCCCGTGGCCATGGACGAGACGATGGAGCCCTTGGCTCGCTGCCAGCTGGCCTCAGAATGAGGCTCAGCAAGACCCGCGAGGGACCCGTACCTCCCCACGCTGTGTGCCAGCCTGGCCTGTCACAGCCTGCAGCCAAGCTCCCGGGTCCTTCACCCAGGGAGCCCAGGGGACCAGCCCCTCATGCTGCCACTGATACCTTACAGCCTTGAAATTCTAAACACCTAGAAAATCACAGCACGGTACAAATGAAACGAAAGTCACCCATAATCTCACCACCTGGAATGAACCACTCTGCCTTTTTGTGAATTTTTTGAAGGCATTTTGTGTTAGCTTTTTCGTGACCACTGTTTCATGAGCATCCTTCTGCCTCATGTTTTAAAAACTCTACTTTTGTTTTTTGAGAGAGAGAGAGAGACAGAGAGAGAGAGAGAGAGAGACAGCAGGAGCCAGGGAGGGGCAGAGGAAGAGATGGAGAGACTCTTAAGCAGGCTCCACATTTAGCGTGGAGCCCCAATGTGGGGCTTCGATCTTGCTATGCTGGGATCACGACCTGACACAGAACCAAGAGTCAATGCTCAACCGACTGAGCCACCCAGGCATTCTCCTTTTTAATCACTCCCTTCAACACCAGTATGTGGCTGGGATGTAAATCATGAATGGAAACCCCTATTTTCAGAGAGCAGTGTTCTTGCTGACACTTGGGGGTGCGAGAGCTATGTTGTCAGCCGTTTCCTCGTTTCCGTCTACGAGGAGATCCTTCAGGAGTATTGCAAGAGGCAGAATTATGGGTCAGAACTGTGGACACTTCGGGGGCCCCTTTGTTACAAATGCCCACACCGCCCTCCGGTCTGCAGTCCCCAGGCTGCGATGAGCGTGTTCCCTGTGTTACCAGGCAGCCACGCACAGCCATCTCCCCTCCTGCAAACACTCCCCTTCTGAGGGAATGTCCTCACTCCTCTGCTGACTCAGCCTTCGGTGGGAGCCTCCCTTACCAGCTCAGGGTGGACACATAGCCCTCTGAGTTTAGAATCCTGAGCCGAATGGCTGCAAGGTCGAGAAGCCATGGGACACACCTTTGCATGTGCGTGTAGGCTCTCCAGGCGTTCTTAGCGCGGCCAAAGCTTGAAAACACCACAGGGATCCAAACAGGGCACGGTGCTAAATAGGTAAGTGCCGTCTGATAGAATTCGTGCAAAGCCCACAAATGAAACGGTAACTTCTGGACCACACAGCCCCTCTGCTGGGGTTGAGGCAGAGGAGCCGGCAGGTGATAGCCCCCGAGTCGGGAAACGTCTTGAAGGTCAATGTGAGTGACGATGGACAGGACGCAGGTCGGGAGGGTGTGGCCTCCTCCAAGTTCAGGGGTCACAGGGCCAACATGTCCCTCTGGGGCTCTCTGATCATGGATATAGACCTCTAGACAGCAACTGTGGAAGGGCATGTCCAGGGCGTGGGTTGCAGGGGCGTAGGGTACAGACACAGTCTACCACGGTCCTCCAATGCATGGGGACTCTGTGGCCAATGCACATACATGTGTGAGGGACCGTCCACCCTGGCAGGGGCCGGGGCAGCCCCAGAGTACTAGCTTCCTCTCCCTGCCCCCCTTTTATGGCACAATATAAATGCCACCTATTCTGGGGCGCCTGGGTGGCTCAGTTGGTTGAGTGTGAGACTTCAGCTCAGGTCATGATTTCGCGGTTCGTGGGTTCAAGCCCCGCGTCGCGCTCTGTGCTGACAGCTCAGAGCCTGGAGCCTGTTTCAGATTCTGTGTCTCCCTCTCTCTCTTCCCCTCTCCCACTCATGCTCTGTCTCTGTCTCTGTCTCTGTCTCTGTCTCTCTCAAAAATAAACATTAAAAAAATTTTTTAAATAAAATAAAATAAATGCCAGCTAATCTGGATGGTGGGTGGGTTCATTCAGTGTCTTAGAATGATTCTGGGCACACAGGCAGTGCCATGTAAGTATAAGCTCTTGTCTTTTAGTGTTTTTTTAATGGTTATTTATTTTTGAGAGAGAGAGAAAAAGAGAGTGTGTGTGTGTGTGTGTGTGTGTGTGTGTGAGCTGGGGAGGGGCAGCGAGAGAGGGAGAGAGGGAATCCCAAGCAGGCTCCGTGCTGGCAGCACAGAGCCCGATGTGGGGCTCGATCTCACGAACCACGAAATCATGACCTGAGCCGAAATCAAGCGTCGGACACTTAACTGACTGAGCCACAGAGGTGCCCCTAGGCTCTTTTTATTTTCCCGAGGTTTGCAATATTTTGTCACCTGGAAAACGCCTACACCTGTGGCTGAGTTATTCCAACAGAGGCAACACGCCTGTTTGCCAGTTCCTCTCCTGAACCCCCGTCGTGCTGGCCTGGCTCCCGCTTGCACTAGGCCGCCCTGACCCTCACCCCACCTCTAATCCTCTTGGGATGATTTTGGCCAAAGCTCTTCCTGTCTCTTGAACCCGGAAAGCTGCCTGATAGCCCAGCCATAGGCACTTCCTGGACTGCCGAGCGTCTGGGACACGCTGCAGAAGCCTGACAGATTTATGCTCTGCTTCTACAGCAGTGGGTTTGGAGAGTTACACTGGGTGGGGCAGGGCACCGGTGAAAGGGAGATGCAAATGAATCGTCTTAAAGAGCTTACCCAGGGAACAGCCAGCCGGCCCTGCAGTGAACAATGAGGATGGCTGGGGGGAATTACCCGCTCAGCTGTCATCCCTAAGCAGAGAAGTGTCAGAGGGGACCGGAGAGCCCAGGAAGCACGTAAGGAAAAAGCAATCTGGGGCCCCCACCACCCAGGGAGGTGTGCTGGAGAGGGACATCCACACCAACTTCCTGCCTGCCTTGCAGAGGCTGGAGAGCTCATTCCCTGCAGCGAGGGCTTGGGATGTCCTTCCCTGGGCTTTTCAGGGCCCTCGCATAGTCATGGGTCAATGTGCCCCGCTGCCCGCCCCGCTTCCCCAGCCCAGGCCCTTCCCTGCTCTTATGCCTCATCTCCTGTGTCTGGGAGGAGGGTCTGGCTTTTCCTCCAGCAGCATCTGGGGGCCCAGCGCCAGCCTCTTGACCCCCACCTTCGTGACTGTGGCAGAGGCTGATCCGGGCCAGTTCTGCAGTGCTGCTCTGGGCTGGTTCCTGAGGGCCTGGACCTCCAGACTTTCTGGTGATGTCGGCAGGCTCCTGACCCCCTGTATTACAACTCTTTCTGCTTAATACAGCCGCGTGTTATGGACTGGATGTTTGTGTCCCCCACAATTCATATGTTGAAACCCTAACCCCAATATGATGGGATTTGGAGGTAAACAGGCTTAGATGAAGCCATGTGGGTGGAGCCCCCATGGGATTAGAGTCCTTACGAGAAGAGAAAGCGAGACCGACGACCCCGCTCCTCTCTCAGGCACGTGAGGGCACAGCAAGAAGCGGCTACGTGCCAGCCAGAAAGAGAACTCTCCGGAAACTGAACTCACCGACCCCCCTCACCTTGGACTCCCTAGCCTCCAGAACTGTGAGAAATAAATGTGTGTTGCTTACACCCCCAGCTTGTGGTGGTTTGTCATATCAGCCTGAGCTGTCTAGTACACTGAGTGATTTTGTTTTTGCCATGTTCCCCAACCTTTATGCTTTGCACATGGGTGGCCCTCCACTCTCATCGAGGCTTCCTGCACTTGCCGTGCTTTGCAAATGTTGTTCCCCCTGCCTGGGCTGCCCTTCCTTCCGCCCATCTGCCAGATGGACTCTTACTCAGCCTCTGTGGCAAAGCTGACATGCCATCCCTCTTCTGCTGTCCCCCCCCCCCCGTCTCTTTCTTGTGTCCATGATGCACAGAGTTGACAGCTTCCTCCCAGGCCCCCAGCACGTGGACCAGCATTTGCCAGGGCAACAGTTCACAAATGCCGATGGAGTGCCCGCCAGGGTCCTCGCCCCCCGAGGAGTGCGGCACAGACCAGGAATGCCCACACGTTACCAGCTGGTCTGGCTCTTTCTGAGCTGTGTGGCCTGGGGCAACTCCTGAATTTCTCTGTGTCCCGTCCGAAAAGTGAGGCTGTCGGGACTGTTTACGCCCGTAAATGTCCTATCAGGGTCCCCAGCATGGGTCAAGTGCCATGCAGGTGATGGTGACCACTGTCAGTGGTCAGACAGACAACTGACAGACAGAGTGGGGAAAACTCTGCCCCAGCCCTGAGAGCCATGAAGGGAACAGTCTGTCTACGGTGGTCAGGGAGGACTTCCCTGAGGAGGCGACGCTTGAGTGGAGGAGATCTGGACACCTCTGAGCATCTGCCATCGCAGACACAGAGCTTCTTAGGCGGTGACACCCCTGGGGGACGGGCCAGACAGTCAACCCAGCAGAAGGTGGGCTGTGCCAGGCATGCAGTGGCGCTCAGACGGAGGGAGCCTCCTGGCAGGGGCTTCCGAGATCCCTTGCAGGCCAGTCCCTGCGTCCCTCTCCCTCAAGGCTGGAGCTGGTGCTCGGTAGGCATGGGCAGATGGAAGAGGCCTGAGGGACTTTGAGGGGGGTGCTCCCCAGAGTGGAAGCCCCACCCCCTGCATCACCACTGAAGCCAGAGAAAGACAAATGAGACACCAGACAATGTTTGTCGCACGAGTCGGTGTCTCAATCTGCCAAATTCTCATCTTGCTGTGATTAAAAACCAGCTAGAGCATCATAAACTTGCTCTGGCTTCGCGCTGCAGCACCTGAACATCAGTCACTGGGTGGCAGGCAGCTGGGCCCCACAGGGCTCTCTGGGGGAGGGAACGCCCTCTTATCAAGCTCCTGACTGTTCACCCGGAGCGGTGGGGTGCCGCCCAAGGTCAGCCTCCACAACAGGGTCTCCCACTGCCAGCCCCACTCACGGTGAGAAAACCGAGGCTCAGAGACGGCGAGTAGCCAGCTTTGGTCACACAGCTTGGAGGAGGCGATGGAGGCAGACACGTATCCCGGTGGGCTGCCCCTTTGCCTGGGTCTGGGGGTGAGGCAAGAAGGCAGGGGCTAGTAGCGACAGGACAAACACTGAAGCTGGTTGCTGGGGTGGGTGGGTTCAATTCAGTTGAGCCGGTGTCACATCGAAGGGGCAGTAGTTAAATGCACAGACCCTAGAGCCAACCTCACTGCCTTGTGACACTGACCACCTCGGTGACCTCTGTGGGCTTTGACGTGTGCATCTGTAAAGTGAATGTAATGCTTCCCTACCTCGGAGGGTGTGGGAAGATTACAGAAATACCAGCAGGCGCAGCACCCAGAGGAGAGCGCGGTGCAGAACGAGGATCCTTCAAACGTTGCCTTTTGGTGCTGTTTACGGAGCTGGACGCTGTCCTCGGCCTGGGGGCTGTGGCAGCGAGGGCACGAGACGTCAACACTCTGGGAGTTTTAGGGTCTCCTGCAGGATGGGGGGGGGTGGCTGCTGGCAGCAAGGGGGCTCCCTGGGGAGCCGGCCACGCTGCCGATGTGGCGAGGGCTGGTCAAATAAAAGGAAAGCAAGCTGGACGTGAACCTCCGTGGGGGACTGGCAAAGATACGCTGTGGGACACCCTAAGCTGCAGGTCACAGGATGACATGTGGAAAAGTTCTGGGAGTACAAAGGCAGTTGCAAAACATTCCGCACGCAGTGTAATTCTATTTCTGAGAGAGGAAGATGTATGCAGAGCGCCACCAGCTTTGTGCTCGTGTGTACCTGACGATGCACAAAACAGTTCTGCCAGGATACACCTCAAACAGAGTCAGCAGGCGCCCGTTGGGCTGGGAACACTGGCCAAAGGCACGTCAGCCCCATTACAGCTTTAATTGGTCATCTAGAGGATGACTTCCTGTGTTGTTTTTTGAACCTGAACGCTGCGGATGAAGTTACTGAGTTAGTGTCGTTTTTCCTAGGTGAGGTTCCCCAGGACGGCAGCCCTGTGCTCAGGTGTTGGGGGGGAGGCTGTCACAGCATCTACAGCCTGCTGGTTGGCAAAAGGTGTAGACTGGTGTGTATTCCCAGGGAAGGATGCAGTGGCCACTCACAGGAGATGCTGACAGTTGGGGAACCCAGGCAAAGTTCTATAGGAGGACTTATCATGTTGTTGTCCCAGTTTTTCTATGGGTTTGACATTTTGAAAATAAAAAATTTCAGACCGTGTGACCCGGAAGAGATGGTGGAGGGCCAAAGAGGAGGGCCAAGCACCGGGGAGATTTGGAGAGAAGGTGGTATTTCAGCTAGTGGGGTAAGGGGGCAGGGTGGGGTGTGGGTGAGCCCTGAGGGTGCTGGGCAGGTGGGCTGAAGGCGCTGGACAGCTCGGGTGAGGCCTTTGAAGGCCAGGAGGTTTGGATTTCTTTCTATTGTTTAAAGGGAGCCAGAAGAGATGATCTTTGAGCTGGGGTGTGCCATGGCTGAGTGGGCAATGAAATGCTCAGACCGTCCGGTTGCTGCCTATGTGGGCCTGGCCTGGCTTAGCCTGTTCCCTTCCCCCATCCCCGCTGCACCCCCTCTCCTGTTCCTGTGGCCAAGTCCTCTCCCTCCTTGCTCCAGGACATTCTACCTGTCCGGGTGCTCGGCGGGGCCCTATTTCAGGATGGGAGTCTTGCAAGAAATGGGGTTGAGTCACAGTGTCGCTCAGGGGTCTGGACCCCCAAGATGTCCCCGGGGGGGTGTCCCCATTCCCTCTGTGACCGCAGATAAATCTCTGAACATATTTCCTCATCTGTAAAGCAGGACGGTAATGCATTGTCTCGCCAGCAGAGGCGCTGGGGAGTGGAACACTCCAGCACCTGGACTGGAGGCTGTCAGAACACATTGGCCCCTGTGACTGCATCTGTGGCCCCAACAAGTGGCCGGGGCCAGGCGCCTGGAGTGGGCACTGCCCATGGACCATGGCCTGCTGTAGGCCTTTGCCTCAGTGCTATTCACGGTACTGTTAACCAGTAAAACGCCCTTGTCTGGTTGGTAAGTTGCCTTGAGCCCCTCCCACTGCCTGGCTGCCTGCCTGGAACTGCTCCCCACTTTCCCCAAATTCAGCAACTAAAAGGTTAACATCTGGTGCAGCAGGGAGCCTCCAGGATGCTGTGAAATAGTTCAACTATGCATCTCAGTTTCTCCTCTAGCCAAATCAATAGGGAAGGAGAAGTCCTGAGGCGTGAAGGAGGGGCCACCAGGGAAAAAACGAAGGGCCCCTAGGGAATGAATGAGAGGTCCTGTAGTACTTTAACGTCTTTGCCACTATGTGTCTGGAAGTGTACCAAGGCAGAGGCCATTGAAAATCCTCCCGGTCAACAGAAGGCAACAAACCCACACCACTGGCAGAGCACCTACTAGGTGGTGGAGCACCTACTAGGTGGTGAACCTTGCACTGCCTGCCAGGGGAAAATGGAAGAAGCCATCCAGGGAGCTCACGTCCCAGAGCCATGCAGGCAGAGGAGACTGGACCATATTGCCAGACGGTAATATTGCCTTTGGCAGCCTAATGTTCTTTCTTTTCTTTCTTTCTTTCTTTTTTTTTAAAGTCTATTTATTTATTTTGAGAGAAAGAGACAGAGAGAGACACAGAGAGAGAGAGAGAGAGAGACAGCATGAGTAGGGGAGGGGCAGAGAAAATCCCAAGCTGGTTCTGCACAGAGCCAATGCTGGGTCTGAACCCACGAAACTAAGAGCTCACGACCTGAGCCAAAATCAAGAGTCAGATGCTTAACCGACTGAGCCACCCAGCTGCCCCCAGAGCCTGACTTTCTCTGTCACAGCTACTCTGACTCTGTTTTCTCTCCAAAGCAGCTGTAGACAATACATAAGTGAACGGTATGGCCATGTTCCAATAAAACTTTACAAACACAGCATAGAACAGAGATCCCAGAAATAAACCCTCACATACATGGTCAAATGGTCTGAGACAAGGGGGCCAAGACCACTGCAGGGTGAAAGGTCAGTGTTCAACGAATGGGGTCATGGAAACTGGATTCCACATGCAGAAGAATAAAGTCAGATCCAAACGTCACACCATATAAAAAATTAATTCAAACAGATCAAAGACCTAAACATTAGAACTGAAACTATAAAAATCTTAGAAACATACAGAAAGCTTTATGACACTTTATGACACCAGGGTGTGGCAATTATTATTTTTTTGGATATAATACTAAAGCAGTCAGAGACAAAACATACACAGGACCCAAGGGAAAAAAACAGCTACGCCAGAATTCATCAAAAGTACAAACTTTTGTATATAAGGGGACGCGTCGACGGAGCGAGAAGAAAACCCACGGAATGAGAGGTAATATTGGTAAATCATGAATTTGGTAAGGGATTGAGATCCAGAATAAAGAGCTGTTAAAACTCAACAAGAAAAAAACAACAACAACCCAATGAAAAAAACGTATGAAGGGCTTGAACGGATACACATGACCGGAATGCACACGAAAAGATGCTCAACTTAGGCAAATGCAAACCAAAACCACAATGAGATACCACGTCGCACCCAAGCGATGGCGGTTACCAAAACCCAGAACAGCACTGGGCAAGATGTGGGGGAAATGCGTGCACTGCTGGTGGAACGTAACCTGGTGCAGCAGCTGTGGGAAACAGTAGGGCGGTTCCTCAAAAAACTTACTGTAGAATTATCATTACAATCCAGCAATTCCACTTGCGGGCAGGTACCCGGAAGAATGGAAAGCAGCGTCTCAAAGAGACATCTCTACACCACGCTCAGAGCACCGTGATTCACAGTGGCTGAAAGGCAGAAACGAGCCAAGTGTCCAACGATGGATGAATGGAGAGAACAAAACGTGACCGAGCCATACGATAGAGTGTCACGCAGCCCTAAAAAAGAAGGAAGTTCCAACACATGCTGCGACGTGGATGAACGTTGAGGACATTATGCGAAGTGAAATGAACCCATCACAAAAGGACAAACACTGCATGGCTTCACTCGTATGAGGTCCCTAGAGTCATCAAACTCAGAGACGGAAAGCAGAATGGTGGCTGCAGGCGCCGGGGTGGCGGGGGGCGGCCCGGGAGAAGCCTGGGGAGATGTGTTTAATGTGGACAGGGTTTCAGTTTGGGGAGATGGAAAAGTTCCGGAGGTGGATGGTGGGGACGGTTACTTATGCCTCTCCACCTCACACCAATGGTTAAAATGGCGAATATTATGTTATGTAGATTTTAAAAAGGAAATGGAAAATAAAAAGCACCTCCCCACGTGAGCACATTGTTTGGTCCCTCCAACCCCATCCTTCGAAAGGGACCCAGAGAACTGGACCCTCACACAGTGCACGTGGGGCAGTCTGGCTTCCGACGGGCACAGGATGAGGGCGGTGGTAGGGATACTGATCACGCTGGACGACGATGAGGCTGACTATGGGGTGCCAGGATTAAGGGTGGGTTGGGGGCGCCTGGGTGGCTCAGTCTGTTTGCGTCCGACTTCGGCTCAGGTCACGATCTTGCGGTGTGTGGGTTCGAGCCCCGTGTCGGGCTCTGTGCTGACGGCTGGGAGCCTGGAGCCTGCTTTGGATTCCGTGTCTCCCCCTCTCTCTCTGCCCCTCCCCACTCACTCTCTGTCTCTCAAAAACTGAATAAACATTAATAAAAAAAAAAAAGAGTGGGTTGGAACCCTGATTTTCCAACGTGGCGTGGGCTTTGCTTTTCCCAGCACAGCACAGCACAGCACAGCATTTCTGTTGGCCTCTCTGTCAGCACAGAAGGCCATCACACCCCACCTTGTG
This sequence comes from Felis catus, assembly GCF_018350175.1. Classification (NCBI taxonomy): domain Eukaryota; kingdom Metazoa; phylum Chordata; class Mammalia; order Carnivora; family Felidae; genus Felis; species Felis catus. Next base: position 57,334,192 of record NC_058369.1, read on the forward strand.
AGCTAAGGACCATTTCCTGGGTTCTCTGTGGGCCCACCTGGGAACCGGTCAATGACTCGGGTAGGGGCAAAGGGCAGACCCCTTCCTGCTCCCCACTTTCCTAGGAAGGCTTTCAGAACTCTTTTTGGCCACGGGGGCATGCTCTTTGGAAGGCACTCCTTTGGCACAGGGACAGTGTGAGGACGTAACGCACAAGGGCCTGCCGCTGACACGCCAGCTCAGGGAGAAGGGTGTGCCTGGGGCTGACTGGGCAGTCTCCAGCGGTAGTGACCTTCAGGCCCCAAGGGACAGGGTGAGGACTCTCTGTCCCTCTTCCTCCCTCCCTCCAGACCTCACTGGATCCTTAGGATCACTCTGAGAGGTGGTGACCGTCGCTGTGTCTCATTTACAGATGAGCAACCTGACCCTTGGTGGGAGCAGGCATTCTCAGCCCCAGCCTCTCTGACTTCAACTTGTGTTCCTCATGCCTGGCCTCTCCTTTCAGGATGAGACAGAGCGCACGCAGGGCGAGGGAGCAAGGGAGGGTCCCAACTCCAGATCCCAGCTCCGTGGCTCTTAATCTGTGTGCCCTTGGGCAGGCATGGGACCTCTCTGGTCTCCTTGAACTCCTCGTCCCCAAGGCCTCCACGTGGCACACATTCAATTAATGTTAATTCTTCCTCTTCCCTTCCCAAAGGAGGAGCTGCTCGTAGTCTAGAGGGAGGAGGCAAACATTTAACTAAGAAGAATTTAGAACACAATCTGAGACGGGGCTGCATAGAGCAATGAGCAGAGGGATCTCGGAGCACCAGGGAAAAAGACAGTGCCAGCGGAGGAGTCTCTCGGGCAATAAAGCAGGACGCATGAGAACTGCCGGGCCCCTGCCTGCACTCAGCTGCCCCCGAGGGCACAGCCCAGGCTTGCTTCAAAGTGGTGGCACCAGGCAGGGTGAGATCGGCCGCCTCTGCGGGGCCTCCTGGCCGACCTCGGCCATGAGTTAAGTGCTAGCTCTCCCTTCTCCCAGAACTTACCCTGCCCTGTTAGGGATTAAGTGCGGCTCCAGGGAAACCCAGACAGACTAAGTGAGACTTAAACAGATGGAAGCAGAAAGCGGTGCTGTTGAAATCTCGCTCACCTCGTGCCTGCTTTGCCCCCAGCACTCTGCAACCCCAGACCGCAACTTTCCTGTAGTCCTGGGTCCCAGAGGAGGACAGCATCACCACCATCATCATCAGCCATGATTAGAGCAGCAGCTGTCCCTTCTGCGCCCATCCCAGACACTCTGCACCAGAGGCCAGCAGGCCACGGCCCCCAGGCCACATCTGGCCCACCGGCTGTTTTCCTAAGGTCTCACTGGAGTGCAGCCACACACCCACCGTTGACATGTCGTCAGTGGCTGGGGCATCTGCAGAATTGAGTGGTGACGACAGACTGTATGGCCCACAGAGCCTAAAATATTTCCTGTCTGGCCCTTGACAGAAAACATTTGTTGATTCTGTTCTATATCTGTCTCATGTACTCCTCACAGCCTCCCGGGAAGCCAATGTTACTACTCTCATTTGACACAGGAGGGCCCTAAGGCTTGGAGAGGGGAGGCCGGCCCCATCGGGACAGGGCTTCATCCTGTTCCCAGCATACACGGCAGGGCCAGGCAGAGAACAGCTGCTTGGTGACTATTTACTGAAAGGATAGACAGACATATGGACGCATGACACGACTTGAATGAACCACCCTACTCTGCACGGACCCTCCTGGCCCCTGTAGGGATAAGGTGCTCGCTGCCCCAGGGACCAAGGCCCTACGCAGAGCTGTGCACCCGTAAGCTGACGTGCTCTGAGATGCCACCTGTCAAGGTCCTGGGCAGCCAGGGCACAACAGGGCCAAGGCCAGTCCTGAGTGGACAAGCAGGGGTGGCCAGGGAGGCACAAACCGGCTGTTTTTGTCTCTGGAGGATGATAGGCTTGGGGCCTGCTTTGGGGCGGTGCCATCTACAAAGAGCAAAAGGGAAAGAACGGGGCTAAGAGTCCCTGGCCCACAGGAAGTAGGTGCTCCCCTCCGCGGAATCAGCGGAGCGTCGCAGGGGCTGGGCACTGGGCCAGGCTGCGGAATTCCTGGCTCTGACAATGGAGGGAAGAGACCAGGGGCTGCCGGGTGAGCTGGGCGTTGTGCAGCCCTCCAGAACTTACCCCGGGCTCAGGGCACTGCTAAGGCAGCAGGAGACTGAAATGGGCCCTCCATCCAAACTAAAGACCACATCCCTCAAGGCTGGGTGGAAATAATCCAGGTCTGCCAGAGGCAGGCAAGAGCTCCTAGCACCTGCCCTGGGTCAGGCCTGCCTGCAGGATGTCCGCTTTCCAGCGAGGGGGATGACAGTAAACCAAATCTGGCACACGGTGACGTGCACTGTGGATAGAAATACCCTCTCAGGGGAAGGGGTTAATGTTGCAAGTACAAACAGGCTGGTCAGGGAAGGCCCCCAGGAGATGAAACCATGTAAAGACTTGATGGTGAGGGAGCCACGCAGGTGTCCGGGGGGAAGAGTGAGCCAGGCAGAAGGCATTGCCAGTGCAAAGGCCCTGGGGCAGGAGTGTGCCTGGAACCCAGCCAGTGACCGCAGGAAGAGATGAGGGCAGAAGGATGATGGGGCAGATGATCAGGACCATGAGGGTTATGGGGAGGACGCTGTTTCTCACTGTGCGTGAGGAGGGAGCCCATGGTAGGGGGCTGAGGGGCTGGCACTGACCTAGCTTTTATCGGGATCCCTCTGGCTGTCCAGTGGAGAATGGACTGAGTGTGAGAAGGAAGGAAGGAAGGAAGGAAACAATGAATGAATGCATAGAGGGGCTGGGGAGGGGAACCAGGAGCTGAACAGAGCTGCACACTCAGGAGACACACAGGGGTAAGGCAGCATGTGGGTCGCAGACTGCTAACTGTGCCCTGCAGGATAACCAGTGCTCTCAAAGCTGGAGCTCAGCACAGACTCCCAGGAAGAGTATTTCCACTAGGTCCCCACCAGCGGCTTCACTTTGCTGCCCAGGACCCTGGAGCTCAGAGAGTGGTGGACCTTGCCGAGGTCACGTGGCCTCATTGCTGGATAGGTTAGGAGGCGAATCCACATCCTCCTCACCACGACACCAGGCTCTGGGCCCTCCAGGGGGCAGCAGCATCCCAACTCCTCGGATCCACCAGGAGCTCCTTCACTCCTTCAGCGTCAGTCTAATGAAGGAGGAGGGCTTGGAGAACGTGCAGGCTGGTGACCCTTTCCCACGGAGAGGAACGTCTTCATGCGCGCGCCCAGTATGAGGTGTGCTGGGTCTCCTGCATGCCCCATGGGACAGGGCTCGAATTTACCGCTCTCTTTATTTTAATAAAGACCATTCAGGGCCCTGAAAGTTAATCTCCCAGGAAGACAATTACATGTCAAATAATACACCCACTGAGCAAATGATTAAGAAAAACCCAGCCAAGAAGGTTTTGCACAGGCTAAGTCTGAGATATGTGAGCTCAACATGGAAGGCCTCGGAAGGTTATTACCAGGTGGAAACGAACACAGGCGCACGGGTGAGGCAAGGGAGTCTATTTCTAACGTTTGCCCCCACCCCCCACCCCCGCAACTCGTTTCAAACCCGAAAACAGCGTCTGTTGGGAAAGTCAGTCTTCTCTGTCCCCTAGTAAAAGCAGACAAGCCCTGAGCTGAGGGGTCGCAAAGGGACACGGCTTGTGGGTGTGGTCGGCCCCACGCAAGTCAGGCTGGCCTGAGTCAGTGGCCAGCATACAACCACGAGGGTTCACATCTAAATGTGGCCTGTGACTTCTGAAATGTTGGGGGCCAGTGTCCCTATCGGCGATGATTGGCGGCAATGGAGAAGCCAGCTGAGTCCTTAGATGGGCCCAAGTCTCCCCACCAGCCAGCCTTTCTCCGTTATGTGGTAATGTGACCCCAGCAGCTCTGAGTTTGCACTCCGGATCCAGCCTTCAGGTGTGGACAGTGAGGCCCAGAGACGTCAAGCAAGTTGCTAGGAGTATAGTGCGTGACGGAACATGGAACCCAGGCCCAGTTCTGCGCCCCCCAGTACCCTACTCTGCCCTGGGCCCGTAGCAGGTCTGCCGCTTGGCCTGGAGTCAGGCTGATCAATCTGGGTTATCATGGGACTTGCTATATGTAGAACAAAGGCTGACCAACTACGGGTCTTGAGCCAAATGTGGCTTGCTGCCTGCTTTTGTAAGTCAAGTTTTGCTGGAACACAGGCATGCTCACTTCTGTCTGTATCGGGGTGTGGCAGCTTTTGGACGAGAGCAGCCCAAGAGATGCTGCCCACTCAGGCCAATCCAGCTGCTTAGTGTGGGTTCCCTCCAATCCTCAGTCTGGCAACCCTTTTGTGCCCTGAGGAGGCTCACATTAGGGTGCATGGCCCCTTTGCAAGGCTGTGAGGGTGAGCAGCCTGTGGGGGCAGGGGGAGGGTGGTGATAGCGGAACGTCAGGACCCCATTTATAGATCAGGTCATCCTGGTTGCTTTAGTAAGCTGTGACTGCTGGGGGAGGGCAGCTTCTCAGGGGTCTTGATGAGCTCACCAAACTGCGCCCCTAAAGCGGGGGAGTCTAGGACTCCAGAGTGTTAACCATTGGAAGTTGTGCTCAACTCCTGAACCTCAGTTTCTCTGCCTATAAGGGGGGCTCATATTCAATGATTCCTGAGGCCCTGCTCTGCCAGAATAGTCTATGGATCTCAATAAAGACCCACAGGACTCTGACAGGTGGTGAGCAGTGGCTCCTCTGTAAAGTGGGGCTATTAGTGGCACCTCCCATCCTCCCTCCCCTCACAGCCACAGTGGATTGCAATTGTGCAAACCGGAGATGCCCAGACTGTGAAGAGGTAGACAGGGCTCACACACAGAACTCAAGAAAGGGCACCGGTAGGACTGCCATTGGTGGCATAACTGGCAAATGTCATGGGCAGTGACCCCACCCCTGACTCATGAGCAGAGGAGCTCTCAGGTGCACCTCCCATGGGAGCTCCTGGCTCCCCTAGGCTTCTCTGGCTCAGTCATGAGCCCTGCTTCCTTCTGGTGGCCCCTGGTTTATTACATCTGTTTTCCATCCTTTTACTTTTAACATATTTTCATCTTTATATTTAAGGTATTTCTTGTAGGTAGTACATAGTTCTTGCTTTTTAAAAACATCTAATCTGGGGTGCCTGGGTGGCTTGGTCAATTAAGCGCCGGACTTCAGCTCAAGTCATGATCTCACAGTTTGTGGGTTCCAGCCCTGTGTTGGGCTCTGTGCTGACAGCTCAGAGCCTGGAGCCTGCTTTGGATTCTGTGTCTCCCTCTTTCTACCCCTCCCCTGCTTGCTTTCTCTCTCTCTCTCTCAAAAAGAAACATTAAGAAAAAAACCCCCACCATATCTGACAATCACTGCCTTTTAATTAGTGTATTTAGGCCACTTACATTTAATATGAATACTGAAATGATTAGACATATCTGTTTGTTTTCTTTCTATCTCATTGGTTCCTTGTTCTATTTTTCTTCTTTTCCTAGCCCTTTTTTAAAACTATTTGAATATTTTTTGTGACTGCATTAGAGTTTAATCTTTACAAGTTAAAAAAAAATCTTGCATGTTTATACACAACCTGTTGAACATATGGCATGCAGTTATAATAACTATTTTAATGGCCTTTTCTGCTAATTCTAGCATCAGTGTTTATTTTGGGCCAGTTTGATGAATTTTTCTTCTCCTATGGGTCATATTTTCTTGCCTGTTTCCATGCCATAAAACTTTTCACTGGACGTCAGACTTTGTGAATTTCGCCCTGCTGGATATTTTTGTATTCCTCTAAACCACCTTGAGCTTTGTTCTGGGACATGGTAAGTTATGTGGAAATAACTTGATCCTTTAGTGTCTTGTTTTTAAGGTTGTCAAATTCAGCAGTGCTTGGCTTAGGGCTAATCCTTTCCTACTACTGGGGCAAGTCTGTTCAGAATACTTTAGCCAATGTCCCAGGCATCATGAGGTTTTCTAGTCTGGCTGGTAAGAGCAGACACTTGCTACCTCCGACTTCTTTTGGATAGTTAATTTCCCAGTCTCTCTCGCACATGTCCTAGCCAGCACTCCACTGAATACCCAAGGGAGAAACTCTGCAGATGTCCTGAGTACTCGCTTCATGCCGTGCAGTCCTCTTTGATACTTGTGGTGAGCTCTAGCTGCTTTGGTCTTTCCAGACACTCAGCTCCACCTCTTTAACTCAGGGAGGACTCCAGGCTCTGTCCTCCCCTCCCTTACTACACACACACACACACACACACACACACACACACACCACCTGCCAAGTTGGGTCATGACCTCTTCCCAAGGAAGATGCTCAGAGCACCACTGAGATCACTTCCCTCCTCTCAGGGATCACTGTCCATTGTTGCCTGATGTTCATTCAGTGTCTTCAAAACCTGTTTCATGTGGTTTGTCCATTTTTGGGCTGTTTCAGCTGTCCCATTCTGTTGGAAGCCTGGTTTTGCACATCAAATGGGTTGTGTTTCTCCAGCAAATTTCAAGGAACGCCAGGGGATCCTGGAACTGGATCCCACATTACAAGCAGATGCTCCCTTCACACCTGAATCTCCTCCCCATGACCCCAGAAAGTGTGGGTCACCCCTCTGCTTTCTGATTACAAAAACGGGGAGGGGGTTGGAGCTCTTTCTAGAGATGAGAAAATGACACGTGTTTCTCTTGATGTCAACATTGCCGTGGCCAATGAACTTGCAGTGCAGGGGTAACACTCGGAGTGTCTAACCAGATGGGCCCTTTAGCACCTGTTGTGGCCAGAGGGCTGTGGCAATGGAGGAAAGGCTGGGAGAGCCGTCCTAGCTGGCCAGCAGCCTTGCAACGGCCTCCCACTCTGTCCAGGCTGTTGCAAGCACCGATTCAGAACATGTACCCAGATGATGGAGCTGGAATTTGCGGGAAGCTAACTTCCTGTCAGTGTGCAATGTCTCAGGCAGCGATGAGCCCCCATCCCTGGGAAGGTGCCAGCAGGAGCTGATCCTCCAGCAGGGACGTAACAGGAATGCTGAACTACACGGTGCCCTCTGCCTCTTCCATGTGGTACAGCTCTCACGACCACGTGCCGGGAGTGAGAATCCCACTTCATGGACTCACAGACCCTTCTCCCTTCTGGAGTGCATTTCCACAGAAATGCCGTGCACAGACCTGCGGCACCTCCCTGCATCGTCCCCGTGGTCCTGGGTGGCTACCATCCACGCCAGGCCTGGCACACGCTGCCTCGCTGCGGGGACTGGGCCACGGCTCACTCAGTCCGTGACATAACTGGCCGCTTCTGAGAAGGCGCTGTACCGAGTCACAAGGGTTAGCAAACTAGTTCAAGGTAATTTATGACCCTGGGATGCTCGGGTTTCTAAATACAACAGACCACTACAAACTGCAAAAGCTTCAAGCTCTCTCCCCACGGGAGACGGCCCGGCCCAGCCCGGGGCAATGGTGCTGACGCCAGGTGGGCAGGACGAGCTGGCACACTCGCAGGCCAGGCTGGCTTAACTCACTATGAGCCCCAGGGAGGCACTCTTGGAGGCCTCGTGAAGACCGCTCCCCCCACCCCCCGCCCCGCCGCTGCCATTCTTCCCTCCCTTGTCTCTGGTATGCATGAGAAGGTGATGAAGGTTTTTCTCCTGCGCTGGGATGGCACCGAAACCACAGTGCATTCGGGGTTGCTACCTCCTAGTTGGCTTCTCTTTTTTAATGTTAATAATATTGATTTTGGGTACAGTGGATCTCAGGCAAGGGAAACTCCAGTAAACGAAAGCTGACTATAGCCAAACGTGGCTGATGTTTCTTTTTCCCTCGGGGTTGGCAGGTCCTGCCTGCCTTTCCATCTGCCCAGTGCTGGCCTTGAACACCCGGAGTGGCTTCTCTGCACGCTCTCCTGTGGGCTGCCTTCCTGCCTTGGTGCCTGCGCCCAGAGCTTGAGACCCATTTCTGTCTGCAAGAGGACTGTGGTCTCTGCCCTTGCTCCGCTGAGCTCTGGCTGCCGCCTGCATCCAGCATGCGTTCCCAGCACCCCCCGTCCCGGCTCCAGGCCGAGCTCATCTGGGGCCTGCTACCAGGTACAGTGACCCTCCCCTTCCCTTGCAGACATCAACTGTGAGTCAGCCCTGAACCCAGGTCCCCAGTATACCCATACCTTGCCAGCCTCATCCTCAGTGCACACTCCCAGCTAGGAGTAGGGATTCGGGGTGAGTGAGACACAGCCCCGTCCTCAGGCCTTGGCCTTTCTGACTCAGGAGGCTGACACACACGTGCGCCAATGAGGGACACAAGTACACTGTCTTCTGTGACGGGGGCAGGGCGGTGAGCCTGGGAGAGCCCAGAAGAAGCCTGGAGGGCTTCCTGGAAGAGGTGGTGCCAAAGGTGTGCGATGTTCCATATGATCTCCGCAGTCCTTGGGTGTAAGCATCCCAGAGAAAGACACCTCCATGGGGACTGTTGAGTCTATGGCTACTGGCTAGGTGGCATTTGGTGACAAAGGAACAAATGGTCCGAGCTTCTTCTGCCTAGTCCTGGATTGTTGGGGGTCTGGTTTCTTCAGGGCGACAGAGACACAGCCATGGCTGACTGTTCTGGGGCCCTGGCTCCTGCCTTGCTCCTCTCTCCAGAACACGGGACACTGCGGTTGACCCCTAAACAGCTCTGTTCCTCCACCCCCCTGTCTCCGTACCCTTTGCACTATGATGGGGCAGCTCTTCCCATCAGGGGTGGGGGCTAGATCCCCCCGCTTTGAATCTGCGCTGGCTCCGTGACTTGCTCTGGCCGATAGAATGTGGTGGAAATTATGCCGTGCCATTTTCAGGCGTAGGCCACAAAGACCCTCGTGGCCTTGCGTGCCCACCCTCTCGGGACCCTGACACCACCAGGTGCAGAAGCCCAGACGGCCTCCTGGAAGAATGGGACACGTGTAGCCTACTCACCACCGCCCCTAGTCGCCCCGGCCAACAGCCAGCCGGCAATCAGCCGACCCCTGCCATTGACCACACATGCTTGAGTGAGCCCGGAAGACCTGCCCGAGCAGCTAGCTGCCCAGCTAAGTCAACAGTTGGTGCAAGCCGCTACATTTCGGGGTGGTTATTCCGCAGCAGAACCTAACTGATCCCGGCATCCCAGCATTCTGGGCAGGATGCACAGGCTGCAGGATCTATAGGCAGAGGCCTGGCTGCAGACAGATGGACTGGTGGCCTCGGGACCGTCACCTGGCCCTCATGTTTGCTGTCACCTGGGTTCCGCTCTACAGCTAGGATCTACAGTCAGCACAGTTACGACCAAGGTCTAGTTGGCCCGGGAGCGGCTGCGCCTAAGCCATCTGGCCTCCTCTGCGGTTTCCTGGACCTACCCAGGGCCTTCCAGCCGCTTTCCGTGACACTCCAGGTGAAAGCCAAATGCCTCACCATCCCACACGATGCTCCCTACTCCCACCCTGCTCCCAGCTTTGCGCCTCTCACTGCACTCCAGACACACCTGCCTGCAACCCATAAGACCCAACCTGACCTCCGGGCCTTTGCATGTGCAGCTCTCCTGACTAGCATGCTCTTCCCGGATACCCGCACGGCTCCCCCCCATTTCTTTCAGGCTCTGACCCAGTAGGTTTGTTAAACAAACCGGAGATCACAGATCTTTCTTACAAATGGCCTGCATCACTCCCTGCACACTCCTCCCGCTTTATTTCTTTTCAGAGCAATTAGCATGACTGGGTGCAAAAGTGTCCACATTGTGAGACATCCAGTGGGAGCCAGCGAAGGTTAGGAAGGGAGGGTGGGATGCTGAGAAAGACGTCGGCATTGGGACTTCATAGCATAAAGCCACTGGCTGGGAGCCGATGTGTCCTGAAGCAGCCTGGCACCCCCCACTGCCAGACAAACCAGCAGAGACACCGTTGGCAGTGCTTCAGCCACATGTAGGAGCCGGTATCGCACTCGGCAGCACAAGCCCAGATTTATGGCCATGGCATAACTGCTTACAAGTGTCATGCAGGTGACACATGTTTGTCAAAAACACCTCGTCTTGAGGTGGCCACAGAGAGCAGTTCCTGGAACACAAAGGCCTTTGCAAAGCAAGGCGTCCCTGGGGCTCCTGCCTTCTGAAACCCCTTAATCGAGGGCCCAGCATTTAGGGCCCTTCTCAGAGTTTCTAGAGCCTACAAAAGAGAGAAGTCTCTAACTGGAGCTGGGACTCCCCGGCCGCAAACAGGAGCAACACCGGCTGGCTGGCTCAGCCTCGGAAGCTGGGGAGAGCACCCTCCAGGGCCAAGGAGGCCCAGGGCAGGCCCAGACCCAGCATGGATCCAGGGTTCAGGGACAAAGCTCTTCTGCACTCCGTGAGGGGCCCCATGGCAGACCCATCCCCGGGTCTTGGACCAGTCACCAGGAGGGAGAGCTAGGGCCTGGTCGGGGTCCAAAGGGACCATGCAGTCTCGTGGTACAAACTCAACCCTCCTCTGTGCTCCTGTTTCCTCATCCTCACAAAAACATCCATGGATGGGGCGCCTGGGTGACTCCGTCGATTAAGCGTCTGACTCTTGCTGTCAGCCCAGGTCACGATCTCACAGTCAGGGGACCGAGCCCCACATCGGGCTCTGCACCGACAGCATGGAGCCTGCTTAGGATTTTCTCTGTCTCTGCCCCTTCCCCACTCTCTCTCTCTCTCCTTCTCAAAAAATGATAAAGAAAGAAACATAGAAAAAAATCCATACATGGCTACACAGGGCCTCCTGGGGCACCTGCACGTACCAGGGATCGCAATGGTAGAAAGAGGGAGAGGGGAGAACACGCGGACAGCAGGCATGAATGACTGCAGGTGTGCTACAAATGATCAGAGATCTGAAGAGCTCAGTACTTAGGAGTTTTAAAAAGGCTTCTTGACATGTGACTGGAGAAAGGCGGCCCAGTTAGTAAACGGTGCTGGGACATCAGAAACCATTCCAGACACATTAAAAATCTATATTTGAAAGAGAGAAGTTGAAGAGGGGGATATTGTGGGGGAATATCTTTGCAAACTTGGCGTTGGGAACAATTTCTTTACCAAGGTGTTAAAAGCTCAGTAAGCATTAAAAAAAAACGATAGGTTTGACTGCAGTAAAATGTAAATTTCCTTTCACCAAATGACGGGTGAAAAGACAAGTCACTAAAAGCAGAAGGCCTCTGGCATATGTACAACTAGGAAAGGATCAGTATCCAGAATACATAAAGAAGTCCTACAAATCCACAGGAAGAAGAGAGGCAATGAGCAAAAAGACCACAGCAGGCATGTCGTAGAGGAGGAAACGGAGTGCACAGATGAACACGGGAAAAGCTGCCCGATGTCACGAGGATGCAGGGAAGTGCAAGGTAAGGTCCCCGTGAGAGATTTCACATCCATCAGGCTCACAGCGAGGAAGACATGTGACATCTGACAGCACCGAGGGTCTGAGAGGATGGAGATCAGCTGGCACCCGCGGTTGATGAGTGTGAAACCTGGTCTGGCCACACTGAAAACCGCTTTGGCCTTTTCTTGTTAGGTTGACCAGTCCCATGCCTTAGCACCCTGCAAATCCACTCCCAGGAGTCACACAAGGCACACCCAAGAAGAGTTCGTCGCAGCACTGTTAGCAAGAGGAGGGGGAGAGAGGAAATGACCCAGATACTCCCTGACAGAGCAATGCAAAAAGAAATTGTAGCACAGTCACACAATTTCTTTTCACACTGGTGACAGCAAACTCCAGCTACACAGCAGCACAGCTCAAGCTCAGAGAGAGGGAAATGTTGAGTACAAAAATGCAAATTTTTGAGATCTACGTACAGAGAGCAAGTTTTTAGAGCTTGAGAACGAAGAAGCAATCTAATGTTTAGGCTTATTCAGTCGGCCTGTGAGCAAGAGAATGGCAAACAAACAAACACCAAATTGCAGAGAGGGGTGACCTGCAGCCCGGAGAAGATGGAAGTGACTGGGAATGTTCTAGTTCTGGAGTTGAGCTGCGGGCCCACGGATGTTCATTGTCCCACCATCCTTCATAATGCACGAAACACACGAAGTATTAAAACAGAACAGAGGCAAAGGGGAAAAACAAGAAGAGAAACATGGTGTGGGTCCAGACACATCCAGTATGATTTCCTTGTCACACACATAGTTGACTGTTTTCACGTGGTGTCACGGGGGGTTCCAAGAGTTCCGTCGAGAGGCCAGAGCGGGAAGTGAAAGGACAGGCAATTGGACGAGGGCATTCTTCCCTCTGGGCCTCAGTTTCTCCGTATGCAAAATGAGGGGGTGTACCAGGAGTGCCAAATGGTTGGCGTGCATAACCCAAGCCTCCCCTTCCTCACCCGCTGCGGACACTACTCATGGATTGCAGCACTGTTTCACATGGAGCACAGACACACAGCGTTGGGCTCCGCAGCTGGGCCCTGCAGGCTGCCGGGGATGCCAGTCTGAGAGGGCACACTAAGTGATACCTACGTGCTGATCTGGAGAGACCCAGATCCCTCCAGCTGTGGCCTGGAAGGTTCTGAAGCCTCACCAGCAGGCACTAGCTAGTCTGAGAGGCAGGGGCCCTAGGGAGGAGCCGACTGGCTTTGGAACTGACCCTAGCCGGACCCTGGCAGCGTGCAGCCTCAGCGTCTACACTGCCCACGCCTGTGGCCTCCGGTCCGCCGCGGGAGGGCCCCTAGCCCCCCCATCATCTGACCAGAGCCCGTGCTCCCATCCGTCGGGTGGGCAGGCTCATGTCTACGCTCTGCGGGTGAGCTCTGCTGGACCTGAAAACGGCAAGACAGGCGGAGGGCCAGGAGGAGCTCAGCTTCACCCTCTAGCCCAGAGAGCCGTGGAAGCGGCCCCGTTGTGCCAGACTCAACCAGCTCTCCGAGTCAGGACGATGGCATTCCTTTCACCACCGCCTAGGCCTGCCTGGGCCTGCAGGCCTTTGCTCCTCTGCTCCCCTCCCTACCTGCCCCCCCCGCCCCCGCCTGTCCCCTCTTCCTCCCCTTATGGTCCCAGCTCACAAGACTCCTCCTTGGTTGTGCTATTCCATCTACCTCCCACCCCCCACCCCCCCAGTGAGCGCGGACATCCCTTCCTCTAGGCAACCACCACACAGAGGTCAGCTTTCCTGAGGAGAGCTTGTGTGCTGGGTCTGGTCCAGTTTCTGTGGGTGTCTGTCCCCTCCAGTATGGGGAGCCCAGCAGGGTCCACCTCACACCCGCATGAAGATAATACCATCAAACAGCCACAATTCCTTGGAATCAATGGGCTTCTCTGAGAAATGTCCACCTACTGCCTCAGCCGCACAGCCAGTGAGGTTGGCAGTCGGGGAATGGTACCTCCCTCCCTATTCCAACAGCGAGAAACTCCAGGGCCACAGAGGGGGGTGACTTTTCCAGCATCACTGCCCACCCTCCAACCTTCTGGGAGGCTGAGAAGCTTTTCTGTCATGTCCCATCAGGGCCCTCAAACCCCAGGAAACACCTCACTTCCCCAGAGCAGGGGCCTGCTGAGTGACCACAGCCCCTAATCATGGAGCATCTGCTTTCATCCTGGTCCCTGCGGATTCTTTTAACAACAAGATCACGCGGAGAGACATCATACCCAGGGACGTGATGCTTCGGCGATTCGTCTCTCTTTCATTTTGTTCACCTGACACACGTTTTAAATGACTACTGGGCTGTGTACACAGGAAGCCTTGATTCACTAGAAAGAACCGTGGCGGGTTTTCTTAGAAGAAGACAAAGTCAGGAATTTACGGCATCCACACATGTCCATTGAGCAGAGTGGAGACAAAGATGTCTCTCCCGCTGCTGTGTCCGGGAACACAGCTGCCCACACACGCCCACCACACCCTCGGATCAGAGCCTGCCACTGATATCCACGGTGTGAAAGGGCTTGGAACCCACTGTCATCGTTATCACCATCCCTCCACACCAAGAAGCCAACACCATGAGCTAGCAAAGGCACTCCAACAGGAACACTCACTTGTGTTCCCAGGAATACACACAGACGCCAGATATTTACTTCTGGTTCCAACTTCTCCTGGGTTCATCCTCTTTCAAGTCCTGGAAACTCTGGGCACCACTTCTTGCCCTACAATCCCTCCGTCAGATCCCCCCATCGCCCACTCTCCCAGGAAGCTCCCCCCACCTGGACACCTCCAAATCCTCCTCAAAGCCGTCTCTGACTCCCCCTCTTCCTGGCCTTCTCGCTGGCCTCTTTACACTAATTTCCTGCTAGAACGATCATAATGGGTTCAAATGCTGCCGCTTGCACACCTATCTCCCCCGTCACGGGGCAGGTTGTGGGAGCAGGGCGCAGGGCTGATGTACCCCCTTACCTCCAGCCCCTCAGCATGGGCCCGGGCACATGGGTGGGGGGTGGAGTAGGGCCTCAAAGAAGCATGATCTAAATCCCTGGGCTCTGTTTTCCTCCAACTTAGAGTGTAGTGAAAGAGCTCTAATGACAAAGAAGGTAAATTCTAGGCATTCTGAACAGAGACCAGGCCATCCTTTCCTGAGTACTTCACAGCGAAGCCAAGACCTCATTGGTGAGTAACTGTCAACTGCCCAACAGTGGGAGTGAAGAACTTTCCCAGGAGAGAGAGAGTCAAAGACAAATGCTGTAAGGAAGGAGGGAGCAACCTGTGTAAGGACCGAAAGGCCAGTGGTGCCTCAGCAAAGCAATGGGGCGATGGGCAAGAGTTCATGGATTATGCGTATCGGTTAGGTTAGGATGGGTTACGCTGCGTAACACACAATCCTCTAAATCTCTGTGGCCTACAATAAAGTTTCTTTATGTCTCAGACTACATGCACATGTGGCTCTCCTTCGTCTCCTCTCCCCTCTGGACTCAGGTTGACAGAGCAGTCTGTCTCTATCTGGAATATTGCCATTGTCGTGGAAAAAGGAAAAGAAAAGTGGTAAATTACTCACCCTGGTTCTTCACGTGTGTGCTCACATCTGTTTTCACTGTTCAGCAGCCCCTCTGCCATGCCTGAGGACAACATGGGTCGTGCTGTATAATCCTCCAACCGAGCAGGGCACTTCGATACAGGGCACCGAATGTGGGGGAGTGGTAATCCAGTTCCACACCGTGCTTATGAGTTTGACGTCTTTCCTAGGATCAGTGAAATCTGTAGGGAGAGCTGGGACATCCACCGGCTGAGGTCTGGTCCCCAGTGGGTGCACAGGAAAGAGAGGGTGATATCCAGAGAGTTTCCACCCAGCTCATTCCTTCCCCACCAGGTGGGCAGTCCCTGGAAGGGGACCCGGGGCTCCCACTGCCCACACGCCATTGTGACCCACCCCCCGGGCTCCCGCTGCCCACACGCCATTGTGACCCACCCCTGGGTCCCCCGCTGCCCACACACCACTATGACAAATAATGACAAATCTACTTCATCTCAACCCCCGCAACATATATGCTGGCAATCATCCTCCACGCTTTTGGCCTGCCCAGATCCATCTAAAGGGTCTCATGGCTGAGGTTTCATTAAACAGCAAGAAATGGCATTTTCCTGGCCACAGCTAGCCCCTCAAGGTCCTGGAACCTTGAGTCCTAGAGTAAGTCTCCAAGGAATTCTGGCTGTCTCCCTAAACCGTCATGACGCCAGTGCTGCACTCCCTGCCCGTGGGACCTGTCCCCGTGCTTTAATAAAATCACCTTTTTGCACCAAAGACTTCTTCACGAATTCTTCCTTGGCCATCGGCTCCAGACCCACGAAACCCCCATCACTCCAACACTTCACCACCTCCACCTTGTGCTTCCTACAACTCCAAATCCAGCAGGTCACTATCCCGCCGACACTCCTCCAGCCTGTGAAGCTGATCTGGTCCCACCCGTCGCCCTGGCCAATCTCCTGTGCCATGTCCCCGGGCTTCCTGGAGCTCAGCATCGTTCCCTGCACTTAAAACGCAGGGACGGGGCTCCTGGGTGGGCCTCAGTGGCTCAAGCGTCCCACTCTTGGTCCCCACCATCTGTTTTGTGAGCTGGAGCCCCGCGTCGGGCTCCGAGCTGATAGCACAGAGTAGACTTGGGATTCTCTCTCTGTCCCTCCCCCACTCGCACTGTCCCTTCTGTTTCAAAACAAACATTTAAGTCCCTTTAAAGTTAAAAAACAAAATAAAATAAAGGCACGGACACGTGGCTCTCTTATGGCTCTCATTTATTTGCATTTTTTTTGGGGTTCTATTTTATTGTGTTTTTTGAATAAATTTTTGAATTTACCAAGAGTTTTGAGAACCCGATTTTTTGGCTCTAGGGACATCCTCCCTGGCTGCCTGTATTCACTGCTGGTGTCGGAGTTTGTGGCTGGTGAGTTGCATCTGGGCCCGCTGATCGTGGTCCCTATGCTGGTCCCTTCGGAGGTCAGACTACTCTGCTCTGAGGACAGGCCTGTGCTGGAACAGGTTGCGATGGAGCTCCAGGAGCGGACTGTGGTTGGTGTGCTGATCTTGGGCTGGATGGTTGTCAACGTGTACCACAGGTTTTCACTCCCCAGGGACATGAAAATCCAAGCACTGTGTTCCCTGTTTTCCATATTTCGTTCCGCTTCCCAGAAGACTTCCCCCTCAAACGGCTCAAACCCGGTGGCCAAGCAGTACCAAACCACCCCCAGGCTCCAAGTGTTTGCGGAAGGGGTGTGCTCCCTTTGCTGCAGGAAGAGTCGCGGGGCAGAATAAGGGGGGCTGTCCCAGAAAGTGTGGAGTTTGTAGCCAGCAAACCGGATGCTCAGTCCAACCCCCGTGTGTTTTACCTTCAGCTTCTTGTCAAAAAGCAGTGTCTCCAGCTTCTGATCCCCGCCGATCATACCTTGTTGGTGGCAGTACTCCACAACCGATAACAGCTGGCAGAATTTGTCTGGAACCTCCTCCGTCACTTGGCCATGGTGCGTAAAATCGTCACACAGCTTGTCTCTGCTTACATATTTTGAAAGGAGGACTAACGATTTCTTCCTGTTGATCACCTCGAGTGACTTGACAATATTTGGGTGACTTGAGGTCTTCATATTCTGGGCTTCACGACAAAGTCCCTGGAGGCCAGCGGGGTCCTCCTGGGTTTTCCTGATGAACTTCACATCAGACTGCTTCCCGGTTAGGATGTACTGGGTCAGCTTCATCGTGGGGACGCTGCCCTCACTGGTGGTCTCGGGGATCTCGTAAATACAGACGTCCTCCTCACCAGCGGTAATGGCCTTACGCCCCTGAAGGATGGTGACCTACTAACTATACTAACGCTAAATAATGCTAATTACACGGACTATGCTAACCAACAATACCAACCTACAAAATTTGCCAATACTAACAATACTATGCTTATGAACTATACTAACAATATGAACTATACTAACAATATGAACTATACTAACTGTACTAAAACGCTAACACAAAAAAAAAAACAAATGAAAAACACACACGCGCACACACACACTCACACACACACACACACACAAAGAAAATGAAGGGAGGAAATGAAGAAAAATTGAGAAAAAGAAAAACTAAAAAAGAGAAAAAAAGGAAAAAGTAAAAACAGAAACAGGGAAAAAAAATTGGGAGAGAAAAGGAGTAGAGAAAAAAGAAAAATGAAAATAAAAAAATAAACAAAATGAAAAAAAGAGAAGTCAAAATCCAACTAGCTAGGGTCAAAGGCCGACAGGTCACCAAAGCTTCCTGGGCTGTAAAGACCAAACACCCAGCCGAGCCAGGGTCTTATATAGACAGGTCTTGCCATGACTTCACAATGTGAAGGCACATGTGAGGGCACAGCAAGAAATGGGCCAATTATGCAATCATGGCTGGGGATGTCTGAGACCCCAGTGGTTTCCTCACTTTTTATTCCCAAAACCCCTTTACTCAATAAAAAAAAAAAAGACCCCCAATGGGCTTTTTGTTTGTTTGTGTGGGCTTTTCAAGATTGATATTTACTTTGTTAGAAATCAAAATCTATAAGATGGTTCAGTGGCCTTTTCACTTCAAGTTTAGAAAACTGTAATTTTGGCTTGTATAGACCTCGTAATGTCTACACTTAAAATACCCAGTTCCTGGTCTCAAAATGGTGCTACAACATATAAGGAAATGTTGTGTTGTGTACAACACGATAAGGCTCATTATTAACATCTATAAAGCTCAGAGGAAGATTGCTTCTCATCATATTTTCACTGATAAGGTTGTGAGGAGATTTCTCATCAGAAACCTTGGAGGCTAGAAGGCATGGGTTGATGTGTTTAAAGCACTGAAGGAAAAAAGCTGTCAACCAAGAATCCTACATTTGGGAAAACTGTCCTTCAAAAATGAGGAAGAAATGAAGACATTCCCAGATCAACCAAAGCTGAAAGCCTTGCCCTGATGACTAGACCGGCCCTGCAGTGAAGGGGGTCCTTAAGGTTGAAATGAAAGGGCACTGAACAAGTAACTCGAAGCCTTCTGAAGAGATAATCTCCGGTAAAGGTAAACAGACAGACAATTATGAACGCTAGTACTGTTATGACTTTGGTCTGTAGCTCTACTTTTTGTTCTCTATGTTAAGAGACTGATATATTTAAAAACCTAATTATTCATCTATGCTTTTGGACACAAGATGCATAAAGATGTGATTTTGTGACATTAACAACTGACAGAAGGTGGGGTCAGGGCTGTAAAGTAGCTGAGTTTTCATGTGTTATTGAGGTTAAGCTGGTATAAATTGACACTACAATGTTGTAACTTTAGGATGTTAAAAGCAATCCCATGGTAACCACACACAACCACACACACACACACACACACACACGCCACAGAACATACACAAAAGGAAATGAGAAGGGAATTAAAATGTTTCACTACAAAAAAAAAAATCAACTAAATGCAAAAGAAGATAGTCATGCAGAAAGTTTGAGACAGAAAGCAATTAAGGCATATAGAAAACAAAGAGCAAACCACAGAAGGAATTCCTTCCTTATCAGTAATGACTTTAAATGTAAGCAGATTAAACAGATTAGTGAAATGGATAAAAACATAGGATCCAACTCTCTGTTACCTACAAGGGACTCAGATCCAAAGACACAAAAAAGGTGAATGTGAAAGGAAGGAAAAAGATAATCCATGCAAATGCAGCCAAAAGAAAGGGTGGAGTGGCTGTAATAATACCAGACAGAACAGACGTTAAATCGGAAAATGTTACAAGAGACAAAGAAGGACATTTTATATGAATTAAGAGGTTCAGTACAGCAAGAAGAAAAGATGATAAACATTTACACACATAATGAGAGGCCATTATCGACAGAACTGAAGGGAAAAATAGTTGTATAATAATCGTTGGAGCCTTCCATATCCCACTGTCAATAACGGACAGGACAACCAGACAGAAGGTAAGTAAGGACACAGAGGATTTGAAGAACACCATAGCCCAGCCAGATCTAACAGACGGGCACGGGACCCCACCCAACAATAACGGCACGCGGGACCTTCTCTGAGACAGTCTTTGCATTAGGTCACGAGTTAAGTCTCAGTAGATTTCACAAGATAGATATCATACAAAGTATCTTTTCCAACCACAAGAAGATGAAGTCAGAAATGGGTAACAGAAGGAAGAGTGGAAAATTTAAACAGCTGTGAAAACTGAAAACACACTCTCAAAGAACCAATGTGTCGAAGAAGAAATCACAGTGGAATGCGAACATACGTAGAGGTGAAGGGAAATGAAACACGACGCGTCAAAACTCCTGGAAAACAACAAAGCAGTGGCGAGGGGGAAATTTATAGCTGTAAACGCTCACAGTAAACATCAAGACAGATCTTAAATCAACACCATAGACGTGCAACTTAAGAAACTAGAAAAAGCCAAAGGTAGCAAAGGGAAGGACATAATAAAGATTAGAGCGGAGATAAATGAAACAGAGGCTAGAAAAACGAAAGAGATAATCAATGGACCCAAGAGCTGGTCCTTTGAAAACACCAAACTGCTAGCCGGATTGCCGGTGGAGGCAGAGAAGACTCAATGACTGCATTGCCACTGACTCCTTACAGACGTAGGAAGGGTTAGAGTGCTATCAACAAGTGTATTCCAGCTAATTGGAGAATCCAGATACAATGGACCAATTTCTAGACCTAGAAAACCTACCAAGACTAAATCACAAAGAAAGAGAAAATCGGAAGAGATTCGTACATAACTAGGGAGGAGCCTGAGGCTGTAATCGAAGATCACTTGACCAAAAAAAGCCCCGGATCTGACAGCCTCACTGGTGAATTCTACCAAACATTGGAAGAATTGACACCAATCTTCTCAAACTCTTCCAAAAAATTCAGGAAAGAACACTTCCTAACTAGTTCTATCAGGCCGCCATTGCTTTGATGCACCCTAAATATCTCTGGGCCACCTTCCAGACAGTCACCAGAGGAGTTTTCTAAAATATCCAGCCAGATGAGTTATTTTCTCAGCGACAAAAGAGACCTTTCTCTTGTCTGTGGAAAGAGAGGACCAGCAGTGTCTCCAGACTCAGGCTGAACATCTATGGACCTCTTCTGAGAGCCTCCGTCCACAACGGATGGGCCACACCGCAGACTGGACACAGCTGAAGCGGGGCAGGGGGTGGGGTGGGGAGGGGAAAATTCACGGAGGTAACCTGGGCTTCAATTGGTCTGTCAGCTGCTTTGACTGCTTTGGGCATCTTTGAATACAACAAGCCATGCCCTCGTTGGACACTGGGAAAGGACAATCTATCTGCACATCCAGCCCTATGGGCTGGAGTCTCCCAAACGAGGCCATCGTTTGTTTTGGCAACTCTGCTCCACCACAACATTCATCAGACTCCTGAGAAAGACGACCGATGAAGGGATCCATAAATGGTAAGACCATCTCGCACTTAGCTGTGTTTGGTAAAAGGGAGATATTAGGAAACTGGGCCTTTAAGGTTTTGCTTGCACCCTGTTTGTGGAATGGTACGTGTGTCTATGTATGTTGTAAATGTGAGATAGTTTCTCTACCTCCGGGTGGTGGTTGTGAAAATTAATTTGTAAAAGTGCTCTACTTAGCTGGTTTGAAGGCAAGTGCTTGTAAGAACTGGGTGTTCTAGGGGCGCCTGGGTGGCTCGCTCGGTTAAGCGTCTGACTTCAGCCCAGGTCATGATCTTGTGGTCTGTGGGTTCGAGCCCCATGTAGGGCTCTGTGCTGAGGGCTCAGAGACTGGAGCCTGCTTGAGATTCTGTGTCTCCCTCTCTCTCTAATCCTCCCCCATTCACGCTCTGTCTCTGTCTGTCTGTCTCTCTCTCTCAAAAGTAAATAAACTTAAAAAAATTAAAAGAAAAAAAAAGAACTGGGCGTTCTAAAACTCAGAAAGATAGAAACTAACCCCAGGTGTCTTTCAAGTTCAAGTGATCTTGGAAAATATTTGGTACGAAAGCTAATGTAACGTTGTTTGTTTAGTTAAAATGGACATAAGTCTTTAGAATTGCCAACATTAAATGTGATAGTTTCACTCTGCTTGTGTTTACTGTAAGTCAAACCAGCTGTTGGCGTTGTGACTGTCACAAAATGTGATGGAAAAGAGAAAGACGTTAGAGCCCTGTCCAATGGCTTCTGAAGCTTTACGGGCAAGCGAAGGACAGACAGACAGATGTAAATAATTTTAACAAATGTAATTAAGGCTACTTGACCAAATAAGGGAAAAAATTCTGTATTTAGTGAAAGTGAGACTGGTTATTCAAAGAGGGAAAACTTGGGGTACCTGGGTGGCTCAGTCTGTTGAGCATCCCGCTCCTGACCTCTGCGCAAGTCATAATCCCAGAGTTGTGGGATTGAGCCCCGTGTCAGGCTCCAAGTGGAGCCTGCTTGAGATTCTCTCTCTGTGTGTCTCTCTGTGTCTCTCTCTCCCCCCCTCCCCCGCTTGTGCTCTCTCTCTCTCAAACAAAATTTAAAAAAAAAACAAAGAGGGGAAAACGTAGGACAAAATCTGAAGGAATGCGAAAGGGAAAATTGCAGAAGGTTTGCGAGAAGGGAATCTTTCGAAAGAAATGCTATGCATGGTCGGGGCCGAGATTCTGGAGTTTCGCATGTAAGAAACAAGTTTATGAGGGCAGCGATCGACCCCCGGGGAAGAGAAGGGGGAGGCAGAGAACGATGTCAGGCAGAAGTTGAGCAGTGACACTTCAACGGAAGCCTTAGCCGACTCTCTGAGCCGTCCCGAAAGTTGGACTGCCCTTCGGAAGCATCCAAACTTAGGTGGAAGGGGCTGGCTCTTCGTAAGCGTCTTTGGATGTGACCACCTGGGCAGCGGGCAATGCCCTTGGCAAGGCCGCTGCCTACAGTCACGGCGATCCCTGATGATGTCTGAGCGTCGAAGGCTGTAGGCAGCATTGCTATGGCTGGGAGACCTGGGTTCCTGCCGGACATTCTGGTCAGCGCATCCCAACACCCGCCACAAGAACTCAGACCCATGCAGTGCCCTGGATGTCCTTGTCCAAATAAGTATGTATCAACGTGGGAGGTGACACGGAGGAAGAAAGAAGGGACTGCATATCTTTTTAAAAATTCATCTTGTTGCAACGAATGAGTTTTAATATCCAAAGTACAACGGTATAAGACTGGAATTTGGGTTTTCTCGCTGTTCATGTGACAGAGGCTTCTTAGATGATGGGTCTAAATTATCAACAGAGGTTTTTCTTTATCTTTAAGCTGCCTAGAAAAACAAAGTTTCTATGTCTTGTCTCTGTTAGGTCTTTGCTTCCTTAAGAAAGTTGAATCTGCTCAGTGTTAAGAGAGCTAAGGTTTGCTCACAGCTCCATTTACCTTGCTGTCTGCATTTACCTTGAGAATCTCTTCTTGCCATCCCGGCTAAATAAGTATCCTGTTTTGTAATGATCTGTAATCCTATTTAGGCACGTGTTTTGAAACCTTCTGGTATTTCACCAACTTCCAAAAACCCAGCTTGTGAATGGAAGTCTTTTTGACGAATTAGGCTTATTCCCTGGTGTGTCAAATGACATGGGAGGCATCATCAAATAAGCGATGAGGAACCTTCTTAGGCTTTGTTGTATGGGTGATTGCTCTAAGTGTCCTAGAGATTTTATAAGATTCCTAAGGGTTTGATATGTCCTGGTATAGCGTCATCGCTTGTAATACTAACTACTGAAGTAGCGTGTGTCACAGAATCTCCTTGCCAGCTGCACTGCATTGACAAATACAGCTCTCTGATCCCTTCAGGATCATAAAGCTAAGCTTAGTAAGAATTCCCAGAACTAATGGGGAAACTGCTTTCAAACAGACCCTTGTGTAAACATTGCTGGTCCTCTAATGTTTGCTCTTCTAAATTTAAGTCTGCCTATGACATTTGGCAGACGTTTGGTAAATAATTTCTTCATACACAGATAGGAAACATTTATCCCTTTCTCCCTACCTGGTACCACCAGAATTCAAAACTCTCAGGGAGTATTCTCCTACTTTCACGGCAGTGTATTTATTTGCAGAAGTTCGATACGAATCCGTTCTCCTTGCAACAGGACGCCACTGGAAACATTGGTCATGTTGCCAAGGCTTTGACTGGAATGTCATAGTTGAGGGAGATATGCCTAGACTCAGCTACAATCAGAGAGCTTTAAGGAGCTAATTAAGGTTGACTTTGCCGAGCCAATGAAGCCCCTTGGAAAACTTGCCTCGTACCTTGCTTACAAAGTTTCCAGCAGCCCTACCAGGTGAATAAGGAAGGTCGTCACTTCCTGGCAGGTGCAGGAACCTCAGGGTATTTGGGGGATCTCGAGAAGAGAGGGAGCCACCCACACCTATAGGTATGGCAGGCAAAGGCTGATGGCCAGTATTTGGCTTGGCTTCTTTAGCCTGACAAGGCTGTTAAAAGTTCAATCTGACATTCCTTACGAAAAGTTCCAGCGAAGCAGATTGAAAAACCCAACACCTATATGACCAATCACCGTTGTGATGGCGCTTGTGTAAACAGGCCCAGCTTCAACTGGACAATTTCACAAACAAACGTGTCCTAATCTGGCTCTCTTTGGTGGAGATGAGGGTGGTTTCAGAGAGAGAGATTGTTCCAGTAACACACCTGTGAAAATGTAAGATCATGGTTCCGATGAGCCGTCTGGGAGGCTTCGTTGGTTGTCTATACACCTGGGCTGGGTCCTGACTTCTTCTGGTTTCCTTGAATATCTGACCCTGACTCTCCAAACTAAGGTTTCCAGTTTTCTCCCACCGTGTGGACTGGAAGCCCTGAGAACGAACACTGCTTTTCCCTGAAGCCCCGCAAACCGAAGCCAGGCCAGCCGAGGTACACGTGAGAGAAAAGTGGCCCGGTGATCTAAGGGCCACTCAGAAAGATCACCAGAGACACACGGAGAGCTGAACAAGCTGATCGCAGCCATCCCGACTGGACAAGCTGCCATCGGAGCATCCAGACGTGGACGTGTTCACGGATGGGGACCGTGTCACGGGTCAAAGACAAGGAAGAGCTGGGTGCAGTGGTGACCCATCAGCTACCGTCCGCTGCGGAAGACGCCACAAAGTGGACCGACTGCCCAAGGGAACCATGCTGGCAGCCCGTCAAAGACTCCAAGACCCTCTGGAAGAGCTCTCGTGCCAAAGATAGACTTAACTACATATCAACCCCAACGTCCCTTGGAGGACCAAAGAGGAGTTAAGTAAGGAGTGGGGGTTTGGACACCGTGCTGGCCTTGACACCGGCTGGAAATAGAAGGAATCCTTACCCTAGAGCATCTGATGAAAGAAATAATTAGCCACATTCCTCGAAGCACCCGTTATGGGAAAGATGCCCCTCTTCAGTGGATCCAGAAGTATACTGCGGGCTCCGGTTTCAGCGAAATGCTACAAAAGGCAACGCTTGTGCTAAAAACAACCCTAAGACTGGGTGCCCACAAGTTCTCAAGGGTATACAACTGAGACGCCCCAAACCTGGGGAAGACCGGCACGCAGCCTTTCCCAGAATGCAAAGAACAATGGGAAATTCTCGGGGTTTGCTTGTATCTGCAGACACCTTTATCAACGGGGTTGAGGTTCCTCCCTGGTGTTCAGAGAAGGCCTCGGGAGTTGTCAAAATGCTTTGAAGCGAGATCATTTCTAGGTTTGGACTGCCGCTAATAATTCAGAGGGACAGTGGAGTGACAACCACAGAGTCCAAGGCCTTGGGCATTCAGTGGAAATCACACGCTTCCTGGAGACACCGAGAGAGTGGAAAAAGGGGGAAAAAATGAACTTTGGCAAAGCTCTGCCAAGAAACCCACTTCACTTGGGAACAACCCGTGCCATCTGCCCTGCTTTGGGAAAGAGTGGTCCCTAGAAGAGGGCTTGGTTTAAGCCCCTGTGGAATGTCATATGCAAGACTTTCTATGTTCTTTTCGTGACCTAGGAGGTGCTGGCGGGGCTCCCACCAGCGATTTGGATACTATCAGGTACATCCAGGGCCTGAGTTTGCTTCCGGCAGGCTGATGTACCTCACAGATGTGTCTTCACGCTGCCTGAATCCCTTGGTGACATCCAAAGGTGTCACTCAAGATGTCACTAAAGACCTGAAGAGCGGGAGCCCAGAGGACCAGCTCCAGCCTCACTGTCCAGGTCAGACCCTGCGAGGTGCCGTTGACCCCCCACTCCCCCGAGACTACAGGGAATTGAGCCGTGGATTCACACTTGAATGACAAGAATCCACAGGTTCCCTACACCTGTCAGCAGGGAGGAGGTCGAAAGGGACCCGGCTCAGACCAGTGAGCCTCTGCTGGACCTGAACCTCCGACGTGGGGGAACTGGTACAAGGGAATCAAGCCATGAGGACAACATGCTGCCTGTTGTTCTCTAGTACCCCTAAAGCCCTAGACACAACATGGTACAGGAACTATTGACCAAAGTACAAAAATCCCGGTAATGCAGGCCATTCCTTTCCACCCCAAAGTTTCCCCTTGTCTAACCCCAGTCTCCACCCCACCTCAGCAGGAAGTAACGGCCGCGGCCGGGTGGTGGTCCCAATACCCACAAGAATGCGGACGGATCAAAAGACCCTGGGGACTGAAAAGGGTAACCAAAGGGCTAGCAGCCGCAACTCTGTACCCTGACCTTTTTCCTTCGCCACTAAGTACCCCTGACTCTCCTCCTCTAGGGAGGTGGATGTGAGGCTCGCCCTCCTGCCTCTGGAATAAACTCTTGCTTTGCTTTATACCCCGTGTCTCAGTGATGGTCTTTATGCGCATCAGGCAGATGAACTCGGGTCCACGACATACGGCAGGCACTCAGTAAAGACCGCTGAACCCACGTGGACTCTGACGCTTGGAGAGTTCAGTGTCTGGTCCGTGGTGACACAGGGTAGGACGAGGAGAAGGGTTTGATTTCAGAACTGTAGTGCCTCTACTCCCATCCACAGTGCTAAGAAGTTTCTGCTCTCCTCCCAAGGCCACCTGCTCAGCCCTCGGCACGCACAGCACCTCCGTGGCCCCGGCCCCTGTCCCTGCTTTGGAGCCAGCTCCCCATTCCGACCTGGAGGTGACAGACAGCTCAGCCCTGTTGACCCAGCTCCACCAACATCCCAGCCTCATCTGCCAACTTTGGCAATTTTCATACCACCTCGCACACAAAATAAATCGCACGCTCCCATTTTGGGTTTGGGGGGAGAAAAGGCCCAGTCAGTTAATTACAAAGGCTGCCTCGCCTTGGCACGGGGTGGTGGGAGACGTTCACAGGAAAACGGATTAATTTGGACTCATTGCTTTCCCTTCCACGTCCTCGTTCCAATGAAGACAACACTTGTAACCAAGCCCACCTTCTCCAGAAGCAGCCCCCACACTCCCCAAACAAGCAGTCCTCAGGTTTCACTGGCTGGCTGCTCAGGGTCCCGAGAAGCTTGCTGGGACCTTTGGAAAATGCCAGTCAGGGTTTTAGGATTCTTCTGCCAGGGGTGGGGTGGTGGGGGGTGGGGGGATCTACGGGAACTGCTTGGTTCGGTGTTTCTGAGCTCACACTGGTGAGCTGGGCACAGCCGAATACTGGACGCTGGCCTGCTTGGACAGAGGCTGGGTGTCCAGGCTGCCTGCTGGAATCACGCGGGAAGGGGGCAAAATTCAGAGTCTCGGGCCCTGCCCCCCGACCCTACCGAGTCAGACACGTCAAGGACAGGGCCTGGAAATCTGTACCTTCCACAGGCGCCAAGGACAGGACCTGGAAAGGCTTTGGGTGGGAAGTCTCAGATCTGCATTTGAAAGCCGTGTTGTCTAGGGAAGCTGTTCAGCATTTCTCTACCCCAGTCTCCCAGAGCTCAAACACTGGGGCGCACCATAACCCTCTTGAACGGGTGGGGTTGGTTGTACAGGTGCGGTGAGGCCCCGACCCATGGCGGACACTCATTACGTGGTACTGATTCCTATCAGTGAAATTGACTGAGTTCGTTTCAAGGGGTTGATGAGAAGCAAAAGGTGATGCTTTGGTGCTGCGGAAAGTCCTTGTGCCTTAACTACAGCATCAGCACTGGCCCCGGGCCCTCCACGCAGCTAATCATTCCTTCAGACTCCAAACTCTGCATCACTCTTCTTGTCCCACCTCCCCCCGCCACCCCCACCCCGAACCCCCTGAAACCAGTAAATCATTATCATTAGAAGGTTCAAAGTTGGGAGCCTGCACAGGCTCCTTCGGAATGGAGTGAAAACCAGACACACACCCCCCGGGAACAAGGGAGCCAAGTCCTAGGTCTGCAACATGGTCAAAACCGAGTCGTTTCGTTTGTGGAAAATGAATACATCTGAGTTTGCACCTGTCTCGCCCGGGGGAAAAGAAGTGCGCGCCATCGCAAACGGGCGTCTCCCGGCAAAACCCGTTCCCTGCTGCTCCGGGAGGCTCAGACTGCCTGAAAGGCTGCAGCCTTCAAAACCTGTTTCATGCGGTTTGTCCATTTTTGGGCTGTTTCAGCTGTCCCATTCTGTTGGAAGCCTGGTTTTGCACATCAAATGGGTTCTGTTTCTCCAGCAAATTTCAAGGAACGCCAGGGGATCCTGGAACTGGATCCCACATTACAAGCAGATGCTCCCTTCACACCTGAATCTCCTCCCCATGACCCCAGAAAGTGTGGGTCACCCCTCTGCTTTCTGATTACAAAAACGGGGAGGGGGTTGGAGCTCTTTCTAGAGATGAGAAAATGACACGTGTTTCTCTTGATGTCAACATTGCCGTGGCCAATGAACTTGCAGTGCAGGGGTAACACTCGGAATGTCTAACCAGATGGGCCCTTTAGCACCTGTTGTGGCCAGAGGGCTGTGGCAATGGAGGAAAGGCTGGGAGAGCCGTCCTAGCTGGCCAGCAGCCTTGCAACGGCCTCCCACTCTGTCCAGGCTGTTGCAAGCACCGATTCAGAACATGTACCCAGATGATGGAGCTGGAATTTGCGGGAGCTAACTTCCTGTCAGTGTGCAATGTCTCAGGCAGCGATGAGCCCCCATCCCTGGGAAGGTGCCAGCAGGAGCTGATCCTCCAGCAGGGACGTAACAGGAGGTGCTGAACTACACGGTGCCCTCTGCCTCTTCCATGTGGTACAGCTCTCACGACCACGTGCCGGGAGTGAGAATCCCACTTCATGGACTCACAGACCCTTCTCCCTTCTGGAGTGCATTTCCACAGAAATGCCGTGCACAGACCTGCGGCACCTCCCTGCATCGTCCCCGTGGTCCTGGGTGGCTACCATCCACGCCAGGCCTGGCACACGCTGCCTCGCTGCGGGGACTGGGCCACGCCTCACTCAGTCCGTGACATAACTGGCCGCTTCTGAGAAGGCGCTGTACCGAGTCACAAGGGTTAGCAAACTAGTTCAAGGTAATTTATGACCCTGGGATGCTCGGGTTTCTAAATACAACAGACCACTACAAACTGCAAAAGCTTCAAGCTCTCTCCCCAAGGGAGACGGCCCGGCCCAGCCCGGGGCAATGGTGCTGACGCCAGGTGGGCAGGACGAGCTGGCACACTCGCAGGCCTGGCTGGCTTAACTCACTATGAGCCCCAGGGAGGCACTCCTGGAGGCCTCGTGAAGACAGCACCCCCCCCCCCCCCCCACGCCGCCATTCTTCCCTCCCTTGTCTCTGGTATGCATGAGAAGGTGATGAAGATTTTTCTCCTGCGCTGGGATGGCACCGAAACCACAGTGCATTCGGGGTTGCTACATCCTAGTTGGCTTCTCTTTTTTAATGCTAATAATATTGATTTTGGGTACAGTGTATCTCAGGCAAGGGAAACTCCAGTAAACGAAAGCTGACTATAGCCAAACGTGGCTGATGTTTCTTTTTCCCTCGGGGTTGGCAGGTCCTGCCTGCCTTTCCATCTGCCCAGTGCTGGCCTTGAACACCCGGAGTGGCTTCTCTGCACGCTCTCCTGTGGGCTGCCTTCCTGCCTTGGTGCCTGCGCCCAGAGCTTGAGACCCATTTCTGTCTGCAAGAGGACTGTGGTCTCTGCCCTTGCTCCGCTGAGCTCTGGCTGCCGCCTGCATCCAGCATGCGTTCCCAGCACCCCCCGTCCCGGCTCCAGGCCGAGCTCATCTGGGGCCTGCTACCAGGTACAGTGACCCTCCCCTTCCCTTGCAGACATCAACTGTGAGTCAGCCCTGAACGCAGGTCCCCAGTATACCCATACCTTGCCAGCCTCATCCTCAGTGCACACTCCCAGCTAGGAGTAGGGATTCGGGGTGAGTGAGACACAGCCCCGTCCTCAGGCCTTGGCCTTTCTGACTCAGGAGGCTGACACACACGTGCGCCAATGAGGGACACAAGTACACTGTCTTCTGTGACGGGGGCAGGGCGGTGAGCCTGGGAGAGCCCAGAAGAAGCCTGGAGGGCTTCCTGGAAGAGGTGGTGCCAAAGGTGTGCGATGTTCCATATGATCTCCGCAGTCCTTGGGTGTAAGCATCCCAGAGAAAGACACCTCCATGGGGACTGTTGAGTCTATCGCTACTGGCTAGGTGGCATTTGGTGACAAAGGAACAAATGGTCCGAGCTTCCTCTGCCTAGTCCTGGATTGTTGGGGGTCTGGTTTCTTCAGGGCGACAGAGACACAGCCATGGCTGACTGTTCTGGGGCCCTGGCTCCTGCCTTGCTCCTCTCTCCAGAACACGGGACACTGCGGTTGACCCCTAAACAGCTCTGTTCCTCCTGTCCCCTGTCTCCGTACCCTTTGCACTATGATGGGGCAGCTCTTCCCATCAGGGGTGGGGTCTAGATCCCCCCGCTTTGAATCTGCGCTGGCTCCGTGACTTGCTCTGGCCGACGGAATGTGGTGGAAATGATGCCGTGCCAATTTCAGGCGTAGGCCTCAAAGAGCCTCGTGGCCTTGTGTGCCCACCCTCTCGGGACCCTGGCACCACCATGTGCAGAAGCCCAGACGGCCTCCTGGAAGAATGGGACACGTGTAGCCTACTCACCACCGCCCCTAGTCGCCCCGGCCAACAGCCAGCCGGCAATCAGCCGACCCCTGCCATTGACAACACATGCTTGAGGGAGCCCGGAAGACCTGCCCGACCAGCTAGCTGCCCAGCTAAGTCAACAGTTGGTGCAAGCCGCTACATTTCGGGGTGGTTATTCCGCAGCAGAACCTAACTGATCCCGGCATCCCAGCATTCTGGGCAGGATGCACAGGCTGCAGGATCTATAGGCAGAGGCCTGGCTGCAGACAGATGGACTGGTGGCCTCGGGACCGTCACCTGGCCCTCATGTTTGCTGTCACCTGGGTTCTGCTCTACAGCTAGGATCTACAGTCAGCACAGTTACGACCAAGGTCTAGTTGGCCCGGGAGCGGCTGCGCCTAAGCCATCTGGCCTCCTCTGCGGTTTCCTGGACCTACCCAGGGCCTTCCAGCCGCTTTCCGTGACACTCCAGGTGAAAGCCAAATGCCTCACCATCCCACACGATGCTCCCTACTCCCACCCTGCTCCCAGCTTTGCCCCTCTCACTGCACTCCAGACACACCTGCCTGCAACCCATAAGACCCAACCTGACCTCCGGGCCTTTGCATGTGCAGCTCTCCTGACTAGCATGCTCTTCCCGGATACCCGCACGGCTCCCCCCCATTTCCTTCAGGCTCTGACCCAGTAGGTTTGTTAAACAAACCGGAGATCACAGATCTTTCTTACAAATGGCCTGCGTCACTCCCTGCACACTCCTCCCGCTTTATTTCTTTTCAGAGCAATTAGCATGACTGGGTGCAAAAGTGTCCACATTGTGAGACATCCAGTGGGAGCCAGGAAGGTCAGGAAGGGGGAGTGGGATGCTGAGAAAGACGTCGGCGTTGGGACCTTCATAGCATACAGCCACTGGCTGGGAGCCGATGTGTCCTGAAGCAGCCTGGCACCCCCCACTGCCAGACAAACCAGCAGAGACACCGTTGGCAGTGCTTCAGCCACATGTAGGAGCCGGTATCGCACTCGGCAGCACAAGCCCAGATTTATGGCCATGGCATAACTGCTTACAAGTGTCATGCAGGTGACACATGTTTGTCAAAAACACCTCGTCTTGAGGTGGCCACAGAGAGCAGTTCCTGGAACACAAGGGGCTTTGCAAAGCAAGGCGTCCCTGGGGCTCCTGCCTTCTGAAACCCCTTAATCGAGGGCCCATCACTGAGGGCCCTTCTCAGAGTTTCTAGAGCCTACAAAAGAGAGAAGTCTCTAACTGGAGGTGGGACTCCCCGGCCGCAAACAGGAGCAATGCCAGCTGGCCTGGCTCAGCCTCGGAAGCTGGGGAGGGCACCCTCCAGGGCCAAGGAGGTCCAGGGCAGGCCCAGACCCACCATGGATCCAGGGTTCAGGGACAAAGCTCTTCTGCACTCCGTGAGGGGCCCCATGGCAGACCCATCCCCGGGTCCTGGATCAGTCACCAGGAGGGAGAGCTAGGGCCTGGTCGGGGTCCAAAGGGACCATGCAGTCTCGTGGTAAAGAGCGTGGAGTTTGGAGCCTCATAAAGGCCCTGAGCCTCAGCTTCCGCATCTATAAGATGAGTGTAAAAATAGTGTCTCCTCACAGGGTGGCGAGGACCCCACGGAATGCTCAGACCAGGCCCCGGCACATCACAAATGCTGTAGAAGTGAGTTGTCATCCACATCTTTAGAGGCCATGACTCTGCATCACTCAGAGCAAGGGTGGAGCCTTCCCGGCAAGGATTCGACTCTGTCCCAGGTTTGAGGGTGCTGGGGTACTGCTCCCAGGGCTCTCCCTCCCCTTACCGGGCAAGGAGCCGGTGGGGAGTGAGAGGCAGGAGTTAAACCTCAGCTGCTTCATCATCAAAACGACAGCAGGAGGGATGAGGCAGGGGTGAGAAGCAGAGGTGGCAGGAGGTTTTCAGGCCCCCAGGAACAATGTGCCCAAATGGCTTTCACACCAGCTCAGGGGAGCCCATGGGATGGAAACGGAAAGGCAGGCTGTCATGTCCGATCCCTCCACTGACAGCCCCAGGGTCCTGGGTCCCAACCCACCAGCCCTACTGTGCACAGCCAGACACCAAGAGGAAGGAACACAGAACCCGCCTTCAGAGAATCAGAGACAGACTCCGCGTTGGGGTCACCCAACACAGTCGTTGTGTGGCCATTACAAACTCAACCCTCCTCTGTGCTCCTGTTTCCTCATCCTCACAAAAACATCCATGGATGGGGCACCTGGGTGACTCCGACGGTTAAGCGTCTGACTCTTGCTGTCAGCCCAGGTCACGATCTCATAGTCAGGGGACCGAGCCCCACATCGCGCTCTGCACCGACAGCATGGAGCCTGCTTAGGATTTTCTCTGTCTCTGCCCCTTCCCCAGTCTCTCTCTCTCTCTCCTTCTCAAAAAATGATAAAGAAAGAAACATAGGATAAAAATCCATACATGGCTACACAGGGCCTCCTGGGGCACCTGCACGTACCAGGGATCGCAATGGTAGAAAGAGGGAGAGGGGAGAACACGCGGACAGCAGGCATGAATGACTGCAGGTGTGCTACAAATGATCAGAGATCTGAAGAGCTCAGTACTTGGGAGTTTTAAAAAGGCTTCTTGACATGTGACTGGAGAAAGGCGGCCCAGTTAGTAGACGGTGCTGGGACATCGGAATCCATTCCAGACACATTAAAAATCTATATTTGAAAGAGAGAAGTTGAAGAGGGGGATATTGTGGGGGAATATCTTTGCAAACTTGGCGTTGGGAACAATTTCTTTACCAAAGTGTTAAAAGCTCAGTAAGCATAAAAAAAAAATCGATAGGTTTGACTGCAGTAAAATGTAAATTTCCTTTCACCAAATGACGGGTGAAAAGACAAATGACTAAAAGCAGAAGGCCTCTGGCATATGTACAACTAGGAAAGGATCAGTATCCAGAATACATAAAGAAGTCCTACAAATCCACAGGAAGAAGAGAGGCAATGAGCAAAAAGACCACAGCAGGCATGTCATAGAGGAGGAAACGGAGTGCACAGATGAACTCGGGAAAAGCTGCCCGATGTCACGAGGATGCAGGGAAGTGCAAGGTAAGGTCCCCGTGAGAGATTTCACATCCATCAGGCTCACAGCGAGGAAGACATGTGACATCTGACAGCACCGAGGGTCTGAGAGGATGGAGATCAGCTGGCACCCGCGGTTGATGAGTGTGAAAGCTGGTCTGGCCACACTGAAAACCGCTTTGGCCTTTTCTTGTTAGGTTGACCAGTCCCATGCCTTAGCACCCTGCAAATCCACTCCCAGGAGTCACACAAGGCACACCCAAGAAGAGTTCGTCGCAGCACTTTAGCAAGAGGAGGGGGAGAGAGGAAATGACCCAGATACTCCCTGACAGAGCAATGCAAAAAGAAATTGTAGCACAGTCACACAATTTCTTTCCACACTGGTGACAGCAAACTCCAGCTACACAGCAGCACAGCTCAAGCTCAGAGAGAGGGAAATGTTGAGTACAAAAATGCAAATTTTTGAGATCTACGTACAGAGAGCAAGTTTTTAGAGCTTGAGAACGAAGAAGCAATCTAATGTTTAGGCTTATTCAGTCGGCCTGTGAGCAAGAGAATGGCAAACAAACAAACACCAAATTGCAGAGAGGGGTGACCTGCAGGCAAGGAGGAGATGGAAGTGACTGGGAATGTTCTAGTTCTGGAGTTGAGCTGTGGGCCCACGGATGTTCATTGTCCCACCATCCTTCAGAATGCACGAAACACAGGAAGTATTAAAACAGAACAGAGGCAAAGGGGAAAAACAAGAAGAGAAACATGGTGTGGGTCCAGACACATCCAGTATGATTTCCTTGTCACACACATAGTTGACTGTTTTCACATCGTGTGACGGGGGGTCCCAAGAGTTCCGTCGAGAGGCCAGAGCGGGAAGTGAAAGGACAGGCAATTGGACGAGGGCATTCTTCCCTCTGGGCCTCAGGTTCTCCATATGCAAAATGAGGGGGTGTACCAGGAGTGCCAAATGGCTGGCGTGCATAACCCAGGCCTCCCCTTCCTCACCCGCTGCGGACACTACTCATGGATTGCAGCACTGTTTCACATGGAGCACAGACACGCAGCGTTGGGCTCCGCAGCTGGGCCCTGCAGGCTGCCGGGGATGCCAGTCTGAGAGGGCACACTAAGTGATACCTACGTGCTGATCTGGAGAGACCCAGATCCCTCCAGCTGTGGTCTGGAAGGTTCTGAAGCCTCACCAGCAGGCACTAGCTAGTCTGAGACCAAGGGCCCCAGGGAGGAGCCGACTGGCTTTGGAACTGACCCTAGCCGGACCCTGGCAGCGTGCAGCCTCAGCGTCTACACTGCCCACGCCTGTGGCCTCCGGTCCGCCGCGGGAGGGCCCCTGGTCCCCCCATCATCTGACCAGAGCCCGTGCTCCCATCCGTCGGGTGGGCAGGCTCATGTCTACGCTCTGCGGGTGAGCTCTGCTGGACCTGAAAACGGCAAGACGGGCGGAGGGCCAGGCAGGAGCTCAGCTTCACCCTCTAGCCCAGAGAGCCGTGGAAGCGGCCCTGTTGTGCCAGATTCAACCAGCTCTCTGAGGCAGGAGGATGGCGTTCCTTTCACCACCGCCTAGGTCTGCCTGGGCCTGCAGGGCTTTGCTCCTCTGCTCCCCTCCCTACCTGCACCCCTGCCCCCGCCTGTCCCCTCTTCTTCCCCTTATGGTCCCAGCTCACAAGACTCCTCCTTGGTTGTGCTATTCCATCTACCTCCCACCCCCACCCCCCCAGTGAGCGCTGAAGTCCCTTCCTCTAGACAACCACCACACAGAGGTCAGCTTTCCCGAGGAGAGCTTGTGTGCTGGGTCTGGTCCAGTTTCTGTGGGTGTCTGTCCCCTCCAGTATGGGGAGCCCAGCAGGGTCCACCTCACACCCGCATGAAGATAATACCATCAAACAGCCACAATTCCTTGGAATCAATGGGCTTCTCCGAGAACTGTCCACCTACTGCCTCAGCCGCACAGCCAGTGAGGTTGGCAGTCGGGGAATGGTACCTCCCTCCCTATTCCAACAGCGAGAAACTCCAGGGCCACAGAGGGGGGTGACTTTTCCAGCATCACTGCCCACCCTCCAACCTTCTGGGAGGCTGAGAAGCTTTTCTGTCATGTCCCATCAGGGCCCTCAAACCCCAGGAAACACCTCACTTCCCCAGAGCAGGGGCCTGCTGAGTGACCACAGCCCCTAATCATGGAGCATCTGCTTTCATCCTGGTCCCTGCGGATTCTTTTAACAACAAGATCACGCGGAGAGACATCATACCCAGGGACGTGATGCTTCGGCGATTCGTCTCTCTTTCATTTTGTTCACCTGACACACGTTTTAAATGACTACTGGGCTGTGTACACAGGAAGCCTTGATTCACTAGAAAGAGCCGTGGCGGGTTTTCTTAGAAGAAGACAAAGTCAGGAATTTACGGCATCCACACATGTCCATTGAGCAGAGTGGAGACAAAGATGTCTCTCCCGCTGCTGTGTCCGGGAACACAGCTGCCCACACACGCCCACCACACCCTCGGATCAGAGCCTGCCACTGATATCCACGGTGTGAAAGGGCTTGGAACCCACTGTCATCGTTATCACCATCCCTCGACCCCAAGAAGCCAACACCATGAGCTTGCAAAGGCACTCCAACAGGAACGCTCACTTGTGTTCCCAGGAATACACACAGACGCCAGATATTTACTTCTGGTTCCAACTTCTCCTGGGTTCATCCTCTTTCAAGTCCTGGAAACTCTGGGCACCACTTCTTGCCCTACAATCCCTCCGTCAGATCCCCCCATCGCCCACTCTCCCAGGAAGCTCCCCCCACCTGGACACCTCCAAATCCTCCTCAAAGCCATCTCTGACTCCTCCTCTTCCCGGCCTTCTCGCTGGCCTCTTTACACTAATTTCCTGCTAGAACGATCATAATGGGTTCAAATGCTGCCGCTTGCACACCTATCTCCCCCGTCACGGGGCAGGTTGTGGGAGCAGAGCGCAGGGCTGATGTTCCCCCTTACCTCCAGCCCCTCAGCATTGGCCCGGGCACATGGGTGGGGGGTGGAGTAGGGCCTCAAAGAAGCATGATCTAAATCCCTGGGCTCTGTTTTCCTCCCACTTAGAGTGTAGTGAAAGAGCTCTAATGACAAAGAAGGTAAATTCTAGGTATTCTGAACAGAGACCAGGCCATCCTTTCCTGAGTACTTCACAGCGAAGCCAAGACCTCATTGGTGAGTAACTGTCAACTGCCCAACAGTGGGAGTGAAGAACTTTCCCAGGAGAGAGAGAGTCACAGACAAATGTTGTAAGGAGGGAGGGAGCAACTTGTGTAAGGACCGAAAGGCCAGTGGTGCCTCAGCAAAGCAATGGGGCGATGGGCAAGAGTTCATGGATTATGCGTATCGGTTAGGTTAGGATGGGTTACGCTGCGTAACACACAATCCTCTAAATCTCTGTGGCCTACAATAAAGTTTCTTTATGTCTCAGACTACATGCACATGTGGTTCTCCTTCGTCTCCTCTCCCCTCTGCACTCAGGTTGACAGAGCAGTCTGTCTCTATCTGGAATATTGCCATTGTCGTGGAAAAAGGAAAAGAAAAGTGGTAAATTACTCACTGGTTCTTAACGCGTGTGCTCACATCTGTTTTCACTGTTCAGCAGCCCCTCTGCCATGCCTGAGGACAACATGGGCCGTGCTGTATAATCCTCCCACCGAGCAGGGCACTTCGATACAGGGCACCGAATGTGGGGGAGTGGTAATCCAGTTCCACACCGTGCTTATGAGTTTGGCGTCTTTCCTAGGATCAGTGAAATCTGTTGAATAAACTGTTCATTTCTAAAAATCCCTCTGGCTGTAGTGAGAGACACAGATTGGAAGTGGGCAAGGGTGGGATTCGGGAGAAAATTCAGGAGGCTGCCTCAGTTTCCCAAACAAAAAAAAAGAAAAGTACTTTACACTAGGGTCATGGCAGTGGAAATGGAGAGAAGCCAAGAGATTGAAAAGATGGAAGGGTCTAGTGATGTACAAAGAGGAGCAGAGGTGAGTGAATGTGTGACCCCAGAATGGCGAAAAGATACAGCAGGCTTGGCTTCTCATGTCTTAAACAGTTGCTGGCTCCCATCTTTGGGGAGGACCAGCTACTCTACTCTCTGCCTGTCCTTGGGCTGTCTATGTTCTCCTAAGAAATCTCCCTTCTTGCTTGAAAAAAAAGGCTGAGCTCAATAAAGATGGGAAGACACGGGTGGGGTGAGCAGCCGAGTGAGCCGACAAATGAGTGACACAGTGACCAGGGGAATTAATTCATGTCTCCAAGTGTTCAAAGAGTGAAGAGAAACTAGACTCAACCGGAAGAAAAAGAAAGTCCTCCCACTGGGCATGCCTCAAAAGGATCCCTCGCCTCCCTACTGACACATCAGGCATCTTTCTTCTTCCACGGGGCTATGACCAATTTGGGCTATAACAGAGAAAGGGGAGTGGGTGAGAGAAGAAGAAGGGAGGGACAGGGAGGCAGAGGAAGGATGGGCTCCATGGACACATAGCAACCTCTATCGGATCCTCTCCTCTCCTCCATGTGGCCTCCCTCCCTATGCTTCCTTTTAGAGTTCCAGACTTGACTTTCAGTGGTGGGAGGGCTTGGGATTCACAAACACCTCAAAAGAGAATTTCTGTAGCAGCAGCATTAGGCCACCTGACAGGAACTTAGAGCCTTGGGGTCCACACAGGCACAGAAAGCCGCGGGGTCTCCTCTGCCCTGGGCGTTCTCATTAGCCAAGAAGTGGAAGGTTCAGACACAGAACTATGTGGTTGTGGACTCAGTTCAGCGCACCCACGGGGACAGCAACCACGATGCTCCTAGTGGCAGCAGAGGGAGTGTTGTGGTCACTGTCCATGGTGCTTACAGGCTGACTCAGCTGGAGGGGCTTGTTCTAAGACCCAGCCACAGGGGATGTCAGAGCTGAGAGGGCTCCAGGATTTCAACTTTCCCAGTGCCTCATTTTGCAGATAAGAAAGCACATGTCCAGAGAGGGGAAAGACTTCCCTCAGGGCCACACAGTGGGTGGCACCGAGGGACTGGAAGCTAGCCTCTAGATGCTTGCTCAGACAAAACTCATTTCCTTGGAAGGCTCCTGGGATTTGCCCCCAGAAACCCAGAATAATTAGACCCTGAAAAAACTCACGGGAGCACATAGTAGGTACTCAGTGGACACTGGTTGACTGAATAAACGATTATACCGGGACGCAAAAAAACAAATCTTGAAGCTGGGCGTGGGCCCCGGATCCTGAATTCAAACAGGAAGTCGTGGTCCTTTTTGGTACGGGTGAAATGGTACGGAAGAAAGCAGTGGGGGAAGGGAAGAAGTGCTGCCACAAAGACAGTGGGAGGCGGGAAGAGGATAAGAGCAGGTGCAACCCAGGATATTAAGCACAGAGGAGGCAGCAACTGGACACTAACCTCTGTTCTCTCAGGTTCACTCCCACACAGGAAAACAGGTTGAACAGCTCGGGAGTCTCCTTAGGGAGGGTGGTCACACGACCTCAATCTGGCCATCCTCCCTGGCCACAGTGATTGGCTCAGCACTGGGTATGTGCCAGTTAGGTCCCAGTGGGTCCTGACCTTAGGGCTGGAATCATAGGGAATGAGGGGTTCTTTCTCTGTTGGGAGGCTGAAGGTGACTGTTGGGAGCCATCTTGCTTTCCTAACAGAAAAGCCCAGCTGAGAATGACATCAGCACAGAGGAAAGTAAGCAAGGCCAAGAGGTCGGGAAAGATGATTGCTACTGATGTCATCAAGCACCCAGCTACGGCCTTGCCTAAAACTGTCTGCCCTTAGCCTTCTTAGGACGTAAATCATTCTCTCCTGCCTCGTTTGATTGCTTGTTTAGGCCGCTTTGGTTTTTCTGTCACTCAGTGGCTATCAAACAACAACAACAACAACAACAACAACAACAACAACTCCAATTGCTCCTTGAAGTTGTCTAAATGGAGCATCCTGGAATTGTGACAGTATGGATTTAGGCTAGGTTCAAGGGGGACTTTGAGATAACAGTGCAAAACTCCACAGTCTAACCTGGAGATCCAAATGGATTCAAACACAGTATCTGTTGGCGGCCTGCCATAGGCTGGGCCAGTCACATTACCCAAATTAATCCTCATAGGACCGACCCTGTTAAGGTAGCAACTGATGACCCCATTTTAGAGGACGTGGCGGAGGCTCAGAGAAAGGAGGTGACAGGGCTATAGCTTGGAAGTGTGGAGCCCAGATTGCACACCTGCATTCTGCTGTGTGCAGCCTGAGAAGCCTCATGGTATGGCCTCTCCGTGTGTCAGGGCACCTGGCCCCACGCCTGGCATTCTGTGGGTGCCTGAGACTTGGTAACTGTCATGTGCCTGTTACAAGACTCAAAAAAGCAATGTGCACTGAAGGCAGGCAGGGACCTTCTTTCCCCAGCACTAACACACCTTCCCAGTTCCCCGAAGACTAGAATCCCTCTCTTTCCCTTGCTTTCCTTGGCAGAGTCCTGCTCCTGTGACAACAGGGCAGTCCCCCATTCACAGCCGGCATTGGGAGCTGCTACAAGGGAGGCCAAGAGCCTTCACCCCTCCATCATGCCTGGGACATCTCTTTCCTTGGAGCCTTGGGGAACCTGACGCCCGACTTGCACACCCGAGGTCTTTTCCAGAACATGCCAAGAGTCTCACTCGGTTTGGAATGGGATGTATCCATCACTGCACTTTCCATGTCTCACTCGTGCACTCCTTTCTGTGCACTGTGGCCTCCCGTGCCTGCCACAGGAGAGGCCAAGCTGACAAGAAATCAACAGCTTAGCACTTGAAGGGACACACGAGGCAAGAGCTGACAGCTGGAAAGCTCTATTTAGGAAAGACCTCACGCTTTACACTGAAGAGGCTGTCGAAGCCCTTGCGGTCCGGAAGCAGTGCTTGGGCCAAAGTGAACTGGAAGGCTCCATGATGGCTGGAGGCTCTGGCCATGATGGGGGAGGAGAGGGTGTGGTGAGGTCCCTGGGGTGACCCAAAGGCCCACTGTGTGCAGGCTCAGGTTGGCCAGAGAGGAAAAGGCAGAGGCTTGTCCCAGAGGTGTTCACAGACCAATCATGAATGGGCCAACCAGACAGACAGAGCACCGTAGCTCATGGGTGTAGAGTACAGGGACAGGGGCAGAGATCCAAGTCTGCTGGGGAACTAGTTAAGAACAGAGACATTTTAACCGACACTAGAAGGCTGTATCAGTTGGATGTGTTTGGCTGAAGTGACAGAAAACCCTACCAAGAGTGGCTTAAACTATGAAGGCATCTAACATTGAATGTTTAATGACGATGTGAGAGATGGGAGGTCCAGAGGTGGTCTGGTGGCTCACAATGTCATCAGTGACCCAGGTGCCGCCTGCCTCTCCGTTCTACCGTTAACAAAATATTGGTGTCACTGGTTCACGGTTGCCATGTGGCTGCCTCCACTCCGTCACATCTGCACAGTTAGTACTCAAGTCGGAAGCAAGAGGGCACCTTCTTGAACCCTGCCCACCTCTTCTCAGGAAGGAGAATCTCTCATGGAAGCCCCCAAAGACTTCCTCTAATACCTCATTGGCCAGAACTGGGTCCCGAGCCCCTTCCTCAGCCAGTCACCAGTTGCAGG
Organism: Felis catus; assembly: GCF_018350175.1. Taxonomy (NCBI): domain Eukaryota; kingdom Metazoa; phylum Chordata; class Mammalia; order Carnivora; family Felidae; genus Felis; species Felis catus. The sequence continues at coordinate 57,375,220 of NC_058369.1, forward strand.
AAAAGTGGTTGCCGTGACTGGCTTGGACCAACCCTGATTCCTCCAAGTGGAGCATCCACAGGAAGAAGGCAGGGCGGGCTGAACAAAGGTTACTATGTGAGCATCTGACACCATCCAGCTCTAAGGGACAAGTGGATAAGGGAGCTGAGGGCTCAAAGCACAGGGGATGGAGAGCAGAAGGAATGGCACAGAGGTGCAGAGGTGTGGGGACAGCTTGGGTGCTCGGGATTACTGCTGGTTCATTACCGTGGGAACACAGCACAGGTGGGAAAGGTGGGCAGGCCCTCATTTTCCAGTTTAGGCCTGGAGTGGGGCAGGCCTTAGGCTATGGGGAGCTCCTAGGAGACGCTGAGCATGAGAGTGAGTGCAGGAGCAGAGGGGAAATTGCAGTTTTGTACGGACACTTTAGGAACGGAGTAGAGCCATTCTGTGACAGCCAATAATGTCGCTAATAAAACTCTGGTGGCCTCTATTCAAACGGATGATTATAATTGACAAGAGAGAGCAAACATGACCTTAACTCGTGCATTTGGTAGTGGCAGCTACCTGTTTCTGGATATTAGAACGCACACCCTCAGCCTGGTCCTTTAGACAGCTACTGTGTCACATCCGCGACCCTGTGGCCCTCACCGGTCTCACCTGCCCTCAGCCTGGCTTCCAGCCGGAGGCCCCAGGGGGCCTGAAATGACTCAGTGCCTGGTGTTGTCACGTACACAGGATGCCCCCAGCTCGAGGGTGGGGTGACTGTGTCCCACTCTCCAGAAAAGACAGCAGAGGCTGGAAGTGAGTGGGGGCTTGCTGTGAGGTGTGGGGTAGGGTGTGACCCCAGAGCCTCTGCCTTTCCCCGTCCACCGTACTATGTATGACTTTAGGACTTCAGGAAGTTTGTTTATTGGCTAAACAAACCCAACGGGGCTCAGAACTCCTGCTCACTCCAGCGCTCCACCAGGGGGGTGCAGAGGATGGGAAGGGAAAGGACATGGGGAGGGGAGGGAGGAGGGCTCTGCGCTGTGCCATGCTCACCCATGCAGAGGGGCACACATGTGACCCCATAAACGTGTCATCCATCCGTTATGCCCTGGGGCCCTCTGAGCCGAGTGTGAAGAATGCCCTGCTCTTGCAGGGACCACACGGTCCAGGGGGTGCCCAGGTGGGCAGGTGCACCGCGGGGGAGGCCCTCACGGTCCAGCCCGTGTCTGAGAGGGCAGCAGCCCTAATGAAGGCCCTCTGTTCCAGGAAATCACATCCTGGGATGGACAGGTGCCCAGGTTGCTAGGTCAGCCAATTCTGGCCTTAAAGGGCAAGCTGGTATCATCCAGGGGGCTGATTTTTTTAAATTAAATGGCACATTGAGAACCCACTAGTCAAGCCCCAATCCTGCTCTCTTGTAGCCCTCAGCCTCAGCTTTGATTTCTTCTGGGGCCACAGCTTCTGAGCTTCAAGTTGAGTCCCCTTATGCACATCAATTCTGTTCCCTTCCTGCGTTGACTTTAGTGTTAAGAGGCCACCCCAATAAACTCCCCCTCGCACACAGGCCAGCAGGCCTCTTATCATGCAGTTCTGTAAAACGTTGAGCGGAGGGTTTAGAATCACAAGGCTGGGAGGGGTCTGTCTGACCAAGCAGGGCGGGTGGGCGGGCGCCGAGGATTCACCCAGAAAACCTCAGCCAGCAAAGTGTCAGGCCGGCAGGAGAGCTGCCGCCAGGGATTGAGTGGGTTTAGAGGAAATCGATTAAGTGGATTCATCCAGCTGCCTCCGGGACGGCAGGCCCCGGAGGGGGGCTGTATGTGTGAAAGATGGAGTGTCCCAGCCGCCTGGACCCGCCCCTTCTCCAAACCAGGTGGCGAGACGTGGCTTTGAAATAGGAACACTGGCATTCAAAGCTGGCTCCATCGCTTAGTCATCAAAAGGAAAACGAGCCTCAGTTTTCTTATCTGTAAACTGGGACTCTTGAAAGCCCTCCCTCTTAGGGTGGGGGGGGGGGATTAAGCGAGGTAACACCGGGTTAGCTCGGGAGCTGGTTGGGGCTGAGTGTGCTCCCAGACACGCTATCATTGCTGTCGTGATCCCTGTCTTCCAGGGCAGGGTCGGAATGCTTTCTCCATAAAGCATTTTACTCCGCCTTTGTGTCTGCCACAACTCCTCAGCTCTGCTGTTCTGGTGCAAAACAAACCTTAGCCACAGGTAGGCCACACTCTCCAGCTCTGCTTTCTGGGTGACAGGGGTTCAGGCACCTGGGACCCGCCATGTGTCACAGTCACATTTTCAGCGGTGGGCAGGGCTGTTTTCCCAACAAGTTGCACTTGGCCTTGGATCGCTAACCCTGTTCTAGGAGGCTGGCTGGGCATGAGTCCCCTGGAGTCCCCTAAAGTCCCCGGGCAGAGGCTCATGTGCCCTGGAATCCATACCTCCCGGCCCCCAAGCAGTGGGCAATTAGTAAATCGTGCCCCTGGGGGCCTTGCAGCTAAGACCCAAGTGAGTGGCGCTCTGTCCCTTATTCAAACGACCAGGAAACCCAGTCGTGGGAGACGGGGGATTCACCCCGGTCACACAAACTCAGTTCAGACTTCCTGGGGCAATGTGACCTGCTCTTCATCACTGTCAGTGACAAGGGAAAGGCCTCAGGTGGGAGGGGTGTGCGGGCAGGAGGACCTGTTGGGTCACACTAGCCTCGCCTGTCAAGGAGCAGCTCTGGGTGACACATGGCCCACGTGTGTCACCTTTCAGCTCGTAAGAGAAGGTCCCTTTGGGAGCACTGGCTTCTGTCCTTCGATGGAGAGCCGACTGCGTGCCAAGCACAGCAACCCTACGAGTCAGGTTGGGAAAGCCGGGCACAGAGAGGCCAGGGCAGTTTCCAGGTCACACAGCAGGTAGGGGCAGAGCTGGGGTCTGATACAGACCTGATGCCCAGGCCCACCCTCTCTACTTCCCCAGGAGCCATCATGACACATGCCAGTGTCCCTCGGAGAGGTACCAGCTATCAGCCCCGGGAGCCATCCCTGCCCAACAACCAGGCAGTCATAAAAGGGAGGAAGGACAGGGACGTCTCCTGGGTGCCAGGCTGGGTTTGAATCCTGGCTCTGTCTCCGGGTGAGGGTGTCTCCGGGTGTCTCCGGGCGAGGGCACGAGACGTCAACACTCTGGGAGTTTTAGGGTCTCCTGCAGGATGGGGGGGTGGCTGCTGGCAGCAAGGGGGCTCCCTGGGGAGCTGGCCACGCTGCCGATGTGGCGAGGGCTGGTCAAATAAAAGGAAAGCAAGCTGGACGTGAACCTCCGTGGGGGACTGGCAAAGATACGCTGTGGGACACCCTAAGCTGCAGGTCACAGGATGACATGTGGAAAAGTTCTGGGAGTACAAAGGCAGTTGCAAAACATTCCGCACGCAGTGTAATTCTATTTCTGAGAGAGGAAGATGTATGCAGAGCGCCACCAGCTTTGTGCTCGTGTGTACCTGACGATGCACAAAACAGTTCTGCCAGGATACACCTCAAACAGAGTCAGCAGGCGCCCGTTGGGCTGGGAACACTGGCCAAAGGCACATCAGTCCCATTACAGCTTTAATTGGTCATCTAGAGGATGACTTCCTGTGTTGTTTTTTGAACCTGAACGCTGCGGATGAAGTTACTGAGTTAGTGTCGTTTTTCCTAGGTGAGGTTCCCCAGGACGGCAGCCCTGTGCTCAGGTGTTGGGGGGGAGGCTGTCACAGCATCTACAGCCTGCTGGTTGGCAAAAGGTGTAGACTGGTGTGTATTCCCAGGGAGGGATGCAGTGGCCACTCACAGGAGATGCTGACCGTTGGGGAACCCAGGCAAAGTTCTATAGGAGGACTTATCATGTTGTTGTTCCAGTTTTTCCATGGGTTTGACATTTTGAATATAAAAAATTTCAGACCGTGTGACCCGGAAGAGATGGTGGAGTGCCAAAGAGGAGGGCCAAGCATCGGGGAGATTTGGAGAGAAGGTGGTATTTCAGCTAGTGGGGTAAGGGGGCAGGGTGGGGTGTGGGTGAGCCCTGAGGGTGCTGGGCAGGTGGGCTGAAGGCGCTGGACAGCTCGGGTGAGGCCTTTGAAGGCCAGGAGGTTTGGATTTCTTTCTATTGTTTAAAGGGAGCCAGAAGAGATGATCTTTGAGCTGGGGTGTGCCATGGCTGAGTGGGCAATGAAATGCTCAGACCGTCCGGTTGCTGCCTACGTGGGCCTGGCCAGGCTTAGCCTGTTCCCTTCCCCCATCCCCGCTGCACCCCCTCTCCTGTTCCTGTGGCCAAGTCCTCTCCCTCCTTGCTCCAGGACATTCTACCTGTCCGGGTGCTCGGCGGGGCCCTATTTCAGGATGGGAGTCTTGCAAGAAATGGGGTTGAGTCACAGTGTCCCTCAGGGGTCTGGACCCCCAAGATGTCCCCGGGGGGGGTGTCCCCATTCCCTCTGTGACCGCAGATAAATCTCTGAACATATTTCCTCATCTGTAAAGCAGGACGGTAATGCATTGTCTCGCCAGCAGAGGCGCTGGGGAGTGGAACACTCCAGCACCTGGACTGGAGGCTGTCAGAACACATTGGCCCCTGTGACTGCATCTGTGGCCCCAACAAGTGGCCGGGGCCAGGCGCCTGGAGTGGGCACTGCCCATGGACCATGGCCTGCTGTAGGCCTTTGCCTCAGTGCTATTCACGGTACTGTTAACCAGTAAAACGCCCTTGTCTGGTTGGTAAGTTGCCTTGAACCCCTCCCACTGCCTGGCTGCCTGCCTGGAACTGCTCCCCACTTTCCCCAAATTCAGCAACTAAAAGGTTAACATCTGGTGCAGCAGGGAGCCTCCAGGATGCTGTGAAATAGTTCAACTATGCATCTCAGTTTCTCCTCTAGTCAAATCAATAGGGAAGGAGAAGTCCTGAGGCGTGAAGGAGGGGCCACCAGGGAAAAAACGAAGGGCCCCTAGGGAATGAATGAGAGGTCCTGTAGTACTTTAACGTCTTTGCCACTATGTGTCTGGAAGTGTACCAAGGCAGAGGCCATTGAAAATCCTCCCGGTCAACAGAAGGCAACAAACCCACACCACTGGCAGAGCACCTACTAGGTGGTGGAGCACCTACTAGGTGGTGAACCTTGCACTGCCTGCCAGGGGAAAATGGAAGAAGCCATCCAGGGAGCTCACGTCCCAGAGCCATGCAGGCAGAGGAGACTGGACCATATTGCCAGACGGTAATATTGCCTTTGGCAGCCTAATGTTCTTTCTTTTCTTTCTTTCTTTCTTTTTTTTTAAAGTCTATTTATTTATTTTGAGAGAAAGAGACAGAGAGAGACACAGAGAGAGAGAGAGAGAGAGAGACAGCATGAGTAGGGGAGGGGCAGAGAAAATCCCAAGCTGGTTCTGCACAGAGCCAATGCTGGGTCTGAACCCACGAAACTAAGAGCTCACGACCTGAGCCAAAATCAAGAGTCAGATGCTTAACCGACTGAGCCACCCAGCTGCCCCCAGAGCCTGACTTTCTCTGTCACAGCTACTCTGACTCTGTTTTCTCTCCAAAGCAGCTGTAGACAATACATAAGTGAACGGTATGGCCATGTTCCAATAAAACTTTACAAACACAGCATAGAACAGAGATCCCAGAAATAAACCCTCACATACATGGTCAAATGGTCTGAGACAAGGGGGCCAAGAGCACTGCAGGGTGAAAGGTCAGTGTTCAACGAATGGGGTCATGGAAACTGGATTCCACATGCAGAAGAATAAAGTCAGATCCAAACGTCACACCATATAAAAAATTAATTCAAACAGATCAAAGACCTAAACATTAGAACTGAAACTATAAAAATCTTAGAAACATACAGAAAGCTTTATGACACTTTATGACACCAGGGTGTGGCAATTATTATTTTTTTGGATATAATACTAAAGCAGTCAGAGACAAAACATACACAGGACCCAAGGGAAAAAAACAGCTACGCCAGAATTCATCAAAAGTACAAACTTTTGTATATAAGGGGACGCGTCGACAGAGCGAGAAGAAAACCCACGGAATGAGAGGTAATATTGGTAAATCATGAATTTGGTAAGGGATTGAGATCCAGAATAAAGAGCTGTTAAAACTCAACAAGAAAAAAACAACAACCCAATGAAAAAAACGTATGAAGGGCTTGAACGGATACACATGACCGGAATGCACATGAAAAGATGCTCAACTTAGGCAAATGCAAACCAAAACCACAATGAGATACCACGTCGCACCCAAGCGATGGCGGTTACCAAAACCCAGAACAGCACTGGGCAAGATGTGGGGGAAATGCGTGCACTGCTGGTGGAACGTAACCTGGTGCAGCAGCTGTGGGAAACAGTAGGGCGGTTCCTCAAAAAACTTACTGTAGAATTATCATTACAATCCAGCAATTCCACTTGCGGGCAGGTACCCGGAAGAATGGAAAGCAGCGTCTCAAAGAGACATCTCTACACCACGCTCAGAGCACCGTGATTCACAGTGGCTGAAAGGCAGAAACGAGCCAAGTGTCCAACGATGGATGAATGGAGAGAACAAAACGTGACCGAGCCATACGATAGAGTATCACGCAGCCCTAAAAAAGAAGGAAGTTCCAACACATGCTGCGACGTGGATGAACGTTGAGGACATTATGCGAAGTGAAATGAACCCATCACAAAAGGACAAACACTGCATGACTTCACTCGTATGAGGTCCCTAGAGTCATCAAACTCAGAGACGGAAAGCAGAATGGTGGCTGCAGGCGCCGGGGTGGCGGGGGGAGGCGGGGGAGAAGCCTGGGGAGATGTGTTTAATGTGGACAGGGTTTCAGTTTGGGGAGATGGAAAAGTTCCGGAGGTGGATGGTGGGGACGGTTACTTATGCCTCTCCACCTCACACCAATGGTTAAAATGGCGAATATTATGTTATGTAGATTTTAAAAAGGAAATGGAAAATAAAAAGCACCTCCCCACGTGAGCACACTGTTTGGTCCCTCCAACCCCATCCTTCGAAAGGGACCCAGAGAACTGGACCCTCACACAGTGCACGTGGGGCAGTCTGGCTTCCGACGGGCACAGGATGAGGGCGGTGGTAGGGATACTGATCACGCTGGACGACGATGAGGCTGACTATGGGGTGCCAGGATTAAGGGTGGGTTGGGGGGCGCCTGGGTGGCTCAGTCTGTTTGCGTCCGACTTCGGCTCAGGTCACGATCTTGCGGTGTGTGGGTTCGAGCCCCGTGTCGGGCTCTGTGCTGACGGCTGGGAGCCTGGAGCCTGCTTTGGATTCCGTGTCTCCCCCTCTCTCTCTGCCCCTCCCCACTCACTCTCTGTCTCTCAAAAACTGAATAAACATTAATAAAAAAAAAAAAGAGTGGGTTGGAACCCTGATTTTCCAACGTGGCGTGGGCTTTGCTTTTCCCAGCACAGCACAGCACAGCACAGCATTTCTGTTGGCCTCTCTGTCAGCACAGAAGGCCATCACACCCTACCTTGTGAGCTAAGGACCATTTCCTGGGTTCTCTGTGGGCCCACTTGGGAACCGGTCAATGACTCGGGTAGGGGCAAAGGGCAGACCCCTTCCTGCTCCCCACTTTCCTAGGAAGGCTTTCAGAACTCTTTTTGGCCACGGGGGCATGCTCTTTGGAAGGCACTCCTTTGGCACAGGGACAGTGTGAGGACGTAACGCACAAGGGCCTGCCGCTGACACTCCAGCTCAGGGAGAAGGGTGTGCATGGGGCTGACTGCGCAGTCTCCAGCGGTAGTGACCTTCAGGCCCCAAGAGACAGGGTGAGGGCTCTCTGTCCCTCTTCCTCCCTCCCTCCAGACCTCACTGGATCCTTAGGATCACTCTGAGAGGTGGTGACCGTCGCTGTGTCCCATTTACAGATGAGCAACCTGACGCTTGGTGGGAGCAGGCATTCTCAGCCCCAGCCTCTCTGACTTCAACTTGTGTTCCTCATGCCTGGCCTCTCCTGTCAGGATGAGACAGAGCGCACACAGGGCGAGGGAGCAAGGGAGGGTCCCAACTCCAGATCCCAGCTCCGTGGCTCTTAATCTGTGTGCCCTTGGGCAGGCATGGGACCTCTCTGGTCTCCTTGAACTCCTCGTCCCCAAGGCCTCCGCGTGGCACACATTCAATTAATGTTAATTCTTCCTCTTCCCTTCCCAAAGGAGGAGCTGCTCGTAGTCTAGAGGGAGGAGGCAAACATTTAACTAAGAAGAATTTAGAACACAATCTGAGACGGGGCTGCATAGAGCAATGAGCAGAGGGATCTCGGAGCACCAGGGAAAAAGACAGTGCCAGCGGAGGAGTCTCTCGGGCAATAAAGCAGGACGCATGAGAACTGCCGGGCCCCTGCCTGCACTCAGCTGCCCCCGAGGGCACAGCCCAGGCTTGCTTCAAAGTGGTGGCACCAGGCAGGGTGAGATCGGCCGCCTCTGCGGGGCCTCCTGGCCGACCTCGGCCATGAGTTAAGTGCTAGCTCTCCCTTCTCCCAGAACTTACCCTGCCCTGTTAGGGATTAAGTGCGGCTCCAGGGAAACCCAGACAGACTAAGTGAGACTTAAACAGATGGAAGCAGAAAGCGGTGCTGTTGAAATCTCGCTCACCTCGTGCCTGCTTTGCCCCCAGCACTCTGCAACCCCAGACCGCAACTTTCCTGTAGTCCTGGGTCCCAGAGGAGGACAGCATCACCACCATCATCATCAGCCATGATTAGAGCAGCAGCTGTCCCTTCTGCGCCCATCCCAGACACTCTGCACCAGAGGCCAGCAGGACACGGCCCCCAGGCCACATCTGGCCCACCGGCTGTTTTCCTAAGGTCTCACTGGAGTGCAGCCACACACCCACCGTTGACATGTCGTCAGTGGCTGGGGCATCTGCAGAATTGAGTGGTGACGACAGACTGTATGGCCCACAGAGCCTAAAATATTTCCTGTCTGGCCCTTGACAGAAAACATTTGTTGATTCTGTTCTATATCTGTCTCATGTACTCCTCACAGCCTCCCGGGAAGCCAATGTTATTACTCTCATTTGACACAGGAGGGCCCTAAGGCTTGGAGAGGGGAGGCCGGCCCCATCGGGACAGGGCTTCATCCTGTTCCCAGCATACACGGCAGGGCCAGGCAGAGAACAGCTGCTTGGTGACTATTTACTGAAAGGATAGACAGACATATGGACGCATGACACGACTTGAATGAACCACCCTACTCTGCACGGACCCTCCTGGCCCCTGTAGGGATAAGGTGCTCGCTGCCCCAGGGACCAAGGCCCTACGCAGAGCTGTGCACCCGTAAGCTGACGTGCTCTGAGATGCCACCTGTCAAGGTCCTGGGCAGCCAGGGCACAACAGGGCCAAGGCCAGTCCTGAGTGGACAAGCAGGGGTGGCCAGGGAGGCACAAACCGGCTGTTTTTGTCTCTGGAGGATGATAGGCTTGGGGCCTGCTTTGGGGCGGTGCCATCTACAAAGAGCAAAAGGGAAAGAACGGGGCTAAGAGTCCCTGGCCCACAGGAAGTAGGTGCTCCCCTCCGCGGAATCAGCGGAGCGTCGCAGGGGCTGGGCACTGGGCCAGGCTGCGGAATTCCTGGCTCTGACAATGGAGGGAAGAGACCAGGGGCTGCCGGGTGAGCTGGGCGTTGTGCAGCCCTCCAGAACTTACCCCGGGCTCAGGGCACTGCTAAGGCAGCAGGAGACTGAAATGGGCCCTCCATCCAAACTAAAGACCACATCCCTCAAGGCTGGGTGGAAATAATCCAGGTCTGCCAGAGGCAGGCAAGAGCTCCTAGCACCTGCCCTGGGTCAGGCCTGCCTGCAGGATGTCCGCTTTCCAGCGAGGGGGATGACAGTAAACCAAATCTGGCACACGGTGACGTGCACTGTGGATAGAAATACCCTCTCAGGGGAAGGGGTTAATGTTGCAAGTACAAACAGGCTGGTCAGGGAAGGCCCCCAGGAGATGAAACCATGTAAAGACTTGATGGTGAGGGAGCCACGCAGGTGTCCGGGGGGAAGAGTGAGCCAGGCAGAAGGCATTGCCAGTGCAAAGGCCCTGGGGCAGGAGTGTGCCTGGAACCCAGCCAGTGACCGCAGGAAGAGATGAGGGCAGAAGGATGATGGGGCAGATGATCAGGACCATGAGGGTTATGGGGAGGACGCTGTTTCTCACTGTGCGTGAGGAGGGAGCCCATGGTAGGGGGCTGAGGGGCTGGCACTGACCTAGCTTTTATCGGGATCCCTCTGGCTGTCCAGTGGAGAATGGACTGAGTGTGAGAAGGAAGGAAGGAAGGAAGGAAACAATGAATGAATGCATAGAGGGGCTGGGGAGGGGAACCAGGAGCTGAACAGAGCTGCACACTCAGGAGACACACAGGGGTAAGGCAGCATGTGGGTCGCAGACTGCTAACTGTGCCCTGCAGGATAACCAGTGCTCTCAAAGCTGGAGCTCAGCACAGACTCCCAGGAAGAGTATTTCCACTAGGTCCCCACCAGCGGCTTCACTTTGCTGCCCAGGACCCTGGAGCTCAGAGAGTGGTGGACCTTGCCGAGGTCACATGGCCTCATTGCTGGATAGGTTAGGAGGCGAATCCACATCCTCCTCACCACGACACCAGGCTCTGGGCCCTCCAGGGGGCAGCAGCATCCCAACTCCTCGGATCCACCAGGAGCTCCTTCACTCCTTCAGCGTCAGTCTAATGAAGGAGGAGGGCTTGGAGAACGTGCAGGCTGGTGACCCTTTCCCACTGAGAGGAACGTCTTCATGCGCGCGCCCAGTATGAGGTGTGCTGGGTCTCCTGCATGCCCCATGGGACAGGGCTCGAATTTACCGCTCTCTTTATTTTAATAAAGACCATTCAGGGCCCTGAAAGTTAATCTCCCAGGAAGACAATTACATGTCAAATAATACACCCACTGAGCAAATGATTAAGAAAAACCCAGCCAAGAAGGTTTTGCACAGGCTAAGTCTGAGATATGTGAGCTCAACATGGAAGGCCTCGGAAGGTTATTACCAGGTGGAAACGAACACAGGCGTACGGGTGAGGCAAGGGAGTCTATTTCTAACGTTTGCCCCCACCCCCCACCCCCGCAACTCGTTTCAAACCCGAAAACAGCGTCTGTTGGGAAAGTCAGTCTTCTCTGTCCCCTAGTAAAAGCAGACAAGCCCTGAGCTGAGGGGTCGCAAAGGGACACGGCTTGTGGGTGTGGTCGGCCCCACGCAAGTCAGGCTGGCCTGAGTCAGTGGCCAGCATACAACCACGAGGGTTCACATCTAAATGTGGCCTGTGACTTCTGAAATGTTGGGGGCCAGTGTCCCTATCGGCGATGATTGGCGGCAATGGAGAAGCCAGCTGAGTCCTTAGATGGGCCCAAGTCTCCCCACCAGCCAGCCTTTCTCCGTTATGTGGTAATGTGGCCCCAGCAGCTCTGAGTTTGCACTCCGGATCCAGCCTTCAGGTGTGGACAGTGAGGCCCAGAGACGTCAAGCAAGTTGCTAGGAGTATAGTGCGTGACGGAACATGGAACCCAGGCCCAGTTCTGCGCCCCCCAGTACCCTACTCTGCCCTGGGCCCGTAGCAGGTCTGCCGCTTGGCCTGGAGTCAGGCTGATCAATCTGGGTTATCATGGGACTTGCTATATGTAGAACAAAGGCTGACCAACTACGGGTCTTGAGCCAAATGTGGCTTGCTGCCTGCTTTTGTAAGTCAAGTTTTGCTGGAACACAGGCATGCTCACTTCTGTCTGTATCGGGGTATGGCAGCTTTTGGACGAGAGCAGCCCAAGAGATGCTGCCCACTCAGGCCAATCCAGCTGCTTAGTGTGGGTTCCCTCCAATCCTCAGTCTGGCAACCCTTTTGTGCCCTGAGGAGGCTCACATTAGGGTGCATGGCCCCTTTGCAAGGCTGTGAGGGTGAGCAGCCTGTGGGGGCAGGGGGAGGGTGGTGATAGCGGAACGTCAGGACCCCATTTATAGATCAGGTCATCCTGGTTGCTTTAGTAAGCTGTGACTGCTGGGGGAGGGCAGCTTCTCAGGGGTCTTGATGAGCTCACCAAACTGCGCCCCTAAAGCGGGGGAGTCTAGGACTCCAGAGTGTTAACCATTGGAAGTTGTGCTCAACTCCTGAACCTCAGTTTCTCTGCCTATAAGGGGGGCTCATATTCAATGATTCCTGAGGCCCTGCTCTGCCAGAATAGTCTATGGATCTCAATAAAGACCCACAGGACTCTGACAGGTGGTGAGCAGTGGCTCCTCTGTAAAGTGGGGCTATTAGTGGCACCTCCCATCCTCCCTCCCCCCACAGCCACAGTGGATTGCAATTGTGCAAACCGGAGATGCCCAGACTGTGAAGAGGTAGACAGGGCTCACACACAGAACTCAAGAAAGGGCACCGGTAGGACTGCCATTGGTGGCATAACTGGCAAATGTCATGGGCAGTGACCCCACCCCTGACTCATGAGCAGAGGAGCTCTCAGGTGCACCTCCCATGGGAGCTCCTGGCTCCCCTAGGCTTCTCTGGCTCAGTCATGAGCCCTGCTTCCTTCTGGTGGCCCCTGGTTTATTACATCTGTTTTCCATCCTTTTACTTTTAACATATTTTCATCTTTATATTTAAGGTATTTCTTGTAGGTAGTACATAGTTCTTGCTTTTTAAAAACATCTAATCTGGGGTGCCTGGGTGGCTTGGTCAATTAAGCGCCGGACTTCAGCTCAAGTCATGATCTCACAGTTTGTGGGTTCCAGCCCTGTGTTGGGCTCTGTGCTGACAGCTCAGAGCCTGGAGCCTGCTTTGGATTCTGTGTCTCCCTCTTTCTACCCCTCCCCTGCTTGCTTTCTCTCTCTCTCAAAAAGAAACATTAAGAAAAAAACCCCCACCATATCTGACAATCACTGCCTTTTAATTAGTGTATTTAGGCCACTTACATTTAATATGAATACTGAAATGATTAGACATATCTGTTTGTTTTCTTTCTATCTCATTGGTTCCTTGTTCTATTTTTCTTCTTTTCCTAACCCTTTTTTAAAATTATTTGAATATTTTTTGTGACTGCATTAGAGTTTAATCTTTACAAGTTAAAAAAAAATCTTGCATGTTTATACACAACCTGTTGAACATATGGCATGCAGTTATAATAACTATTTTAATGGCCTTTTCTGCTAATTCTAGCATCAGTGTTTATTTTGGGCCAGTTTGATGAATTTTTCTTCTCCTATGGGTCATATTTTCTTGCCTGTTTCCATGCCATAAAACTTTTCACTGGACGTCAGACTTTGTGAATTTCGCCCTGCTGGATATTTTTGTATTCCTCTAAACCACCTTGAGCTTTGTTCTGGGACATGGTAAGTTATGTGGAAATAACTTGATCCTTTAGTGTCTTGTTTTTAAGGTTGTCAAATTCAGCAGTGCTTGGCTTAGGGCTAATCCTTTCCTACTACTGGGGCAAGTCTGTTCAGAATACTTTAGCCAATGTCCCAGGCATCATGAGGTTTTCTAGTCTGGCTGGTAAGAGCAGACACTTGCTACCTCCGACTTCTTTTGGATAGTTAATTTCCCAGTCTCTCTCGCACATGTCCTAGCCAGCACTCCACTGAATACCCAAGGGAGAAACTCTGCAGATGTCCTGAGTACTCGCTTCATGCCGTGCAGTCCTCTTTGATACTTGTGGTGAGCTCTAGCTGCTTTGGTCTTTCCAGACACTCAGCTCCACCTCTTTAACTCAGGGAGGACTCCAGGCTCTGTCCTCCCCTCCCTTACTACACACACACACACACACACACACACACACACACACCACCTGCCAAGTTGGGTCATGACCTCTTCCCAAGGAAGATGCTCAGAGCACCACTGAGATCACTTCCCTCCTCTCAGGGATCACTGTCCATTGTTGCCTGATGTTCATTCAGTGTCTTCAAAACCTGTTTCATGTGGTTTGTCCATTTTTGGGCTGTTTCAGCTGTCCCATTCTGTTGGAAGCCTGGTTTTGCACATCAAATGGGTTGTGTTTCTCCAGCAAATTTCAAGGAACGCCAGGGGATCCTGGAACTGGATCCCACATTACAAGCAGATGCTCCCTTCACACCTGAATCTCCTCCCCATGACCCCAGAAAGTGTGGGTCACCCCTCTGCTTTCTGATTACAAAAACGGGGAGGGGGTTGGAGCTCTTTCTAGAGATGAGAAAATGACACGTGTTTCTCTTGATGTCAACATTGCCGTGGCCAATGAACTTGCAGTGCAGGGGTAACACTCGGAATGTCTAACCAGATGGGCCCTTTAGCACCTGTTGTGGCCAGAGGGCTGTGGCAATGGAGGAAAGGCTGGGAGAGCCGTCCTAGCTGGCCAGCAGCCTTGCAACGGCCTCCCACTCTGTCCAGGCTGTTGCAAGCACCGATTCAGAACATGTACCCAGATGATGGAGCTGGAATTTGCGGGAAGCTAACTTCCTGTCAGTGTGCAATGTCTCAGGCAGCGATGAGCCCCCATCCGTGGGAAGGTGCCAGCAGGAGCTGATCCTCCAGCAGGGACGTAACAGGAATGCTGAACTACACGGTGCCCTCTGCCTCTTCCATGTGGTACAGCTCTCACGACCACGTGCCGGGAGTGAGAATCCCACTTCATGGACTCACAGACCCTTCTCCCTTCTGGAGTGCATTTCCACAGAAATGCCGTGCACAGACCTGCGGCACCTCCCTGCATCGTCCCCGTGGTCCTGGGTGGCTACCATCCACGCCAGGCCTGGCACACGCTGCCTCGCTGCGGGGACTGGGCCACGCCTCACTCAGTCCGTGACATAACTGGCCGCTTCTGAGAAGGCGCTGTACCGAGTCACAAGGGTTAGCAAACTAGTTCAAGGTAATTTATGACCCTGGGATGCTCGGGTTTCTAAATACAACAGACCACTACAAACTGCAAAAGCTTCAAGCTCTCTCCCCACAGGAGACGGCCCGGCCCAGGCCGGGGCAATGGTGCTGACGCCAGGTGGGCAGGACGAGCTGGCACACTCGCAGGCCAGGCTGGCTTAACTCACTATGAGCCCCAGGGAGGCACTCTTGGAGGCCTCGTGAAGACCGCTCCCCCCACCCCCGCCGCCGCCATTCTTCCCTCCCTTGTCTCTGGTATGCATGAGAAGGTGATGAAGGTTTTTCTCCTGCGCTGGGATGGCACCGAAACCACAGTGCATTCGGGGTTGCTACCTCCTAGTTGGCTTCTCTTTTTTAATGTTAATAATATTGATTTTGGGTACAGTGGATCTCAGGCAAGGGAAACTCCAGTAAACGAAAGCTGACTATAGCCAAACGTGGCTGATGTTTCTTTTTCCCTCGGGGTTGGCAGGTCCTGCCTGCCTTTCCATCTGCCCAGTGCTGGCCTTGAACACCCGGAGTGGCTTCTCTGCACGCTCTCCTGTGGGCTGCCTTCCTGCCTTGGTGCCTGCGCCCAGAGCTTGAGACCCATTTCTGTCTGCAAGAGGACTGTGGTCTCTGCCCTTGCTCCACTGAGCTCTGGCTGCCGCCTGCATCCAGCATGCGTTCCCAGCACCCCCCGTCCCGGCTCCAGGCCGAGCTCATCTGGGGCCTGCTACCAGGTACAGTGACCCTCCCCTTCCCTTGCAGACATCAACTGTGAGTCAGCCCTGAACGCAGGTCCCCAGTATACCCATACCTTGCCAGCCTCATCCTCAGTGCACACTCCCAGCTAGGAGTAGGGATTCGGGGTGAGTGAGACACAGCCCCGTCCTCAGGCCTTGGCCTTTCTGACTCAGGAGGCTGACACACACGTGCATCAATGAGGGACACAAGTACACTGACTTCTGTGACGGGGGCAGGGCGGTGAGCCTGGGAGAGCCCAGAAGAAGCCTGGAGGGCTTCCTGGAAGAGGTGGTGCCAAAGGTGTGCGATGTTCCATATGATCTCCGCAGTCCTTGGGTGTAAGCATCCCAGAGAAAGACACCTCCATGGGGACTGTTGAGTCTATGGCTACTGGCTAGGTGGCATTTGGTGACAAAGGAACAAATGGTCCGAGCTTCCTCTGCCTAGTCCTGGATTGTTGGGGGTCTGGTTTCTTCAGGGCGACAGAGACACAGCCATGGCTGACTGTTCTGGGGCCCTGGCTCCTGCCTTGCTCCTCTCTCCAGAACACGGGACACTGCGGTTGACCCCTAAACAGCTCTGTTCCTCCTGTCCCCTGTCTCCGTACTCTTTGCACTATGATGGGGCAGCTCTTCCCACCAGGGGTGGGGTCTAGATCCCCCCACTTTGAATCTGCGCTGGCTCCGTGACTTGCTCTGGCCGACAGAATGTGGTGGAAATGATGCCGTGCTATTTTCAGGCGTAGGCCACAAAGACCCTCGTGGCCTTGCGTGCCCACCCTCTCGGGACCCTGGCACCACCATGTGCAGAAGCCCAGACGGCCTCCTGGAAGAATGGGACACGTGTAGCCTACTCACCACCGCCCCTAGTCGCCCCGGCCAACAGCCAGCCGGCAATCAGCCGACCCCTGCCATTGACCACACATGCTTGAGGGAGCCCGGAAGACCTGCCCGAGCAGCTAGCTGCCCAGCTAAGTCAACAGTTGGTGCAAGCCGCTACATTTCGGGGTGGTTATTCCGCAGCAGAACCTAACTGATCCCGGCATCCCAGCATTCTGGGCAGGATGCACAGGCTGCAGGATCTATAGGCAGAGGCCTGGCTGCAGACAGATGGACTGGTGGCCTCGGGACCGTCACCTGGCCCTCATGTTTGCTGTCACCTGGGTTCCGCTCTACAGCTAGGATCTACAGTCAGCACAGTTACGACCAAGGTCTAGTTGGCCCGGGAGCGGCTGCGCCTAAGCCATCTGGCCTCCTCTGCGGTTTCCTGGACCTACCCAGGGCCTTCCAGCCGCTTTCCGTGACACTCCAGGTGAAAGCCAAATGCCTCACCATCCCACACGATGCTCCCTACTCCCACCCTGCTCCCAGCTTTGCCCCTCTCACTGCACTCCAGACACACCTGCCTGCAACCCATAAGACCCAACCTGACCTCCGGGCCTTTGCATGTGCAGCTCTCCTGACTAGCATGCTCTTCCCGGATACCCGCACGGCTCCCCCCCATTTCCTTCAGGCTCTGACCCAGTAGGTTTGTTAAACAAACCGGAGATCACAGATCTTTCTTACAAATGGCCTGCGTCACTCCCTGCACACTCCTCCCGCTTTATTTCTTTTCAGAGCAATTAGCATGACTGGGTGCAAAAGTGTCCACATTGTGAGACATCCAGTGGGAGCCAGGAAGGTCAGGAAGGGGGAGTGGGATGCTGAGAAAGACGTCGGCGTTGGGACCTTCATAGCATACAGCCACTGGCTGGGAGCCGATGTGTCCTGAAGCAGCCTGGCACCCCCCACTGCCAGACAAACCAGCAGAGACACCGTTGGCAGTGCTTCAGCCACATGTAGGAGCCGGTATCGCACTCGGCAGCACAAGCCCAGATTTATGGCCATGGCATAACTGCTTACAAGTGTCATGCAGGTGACACATGTTTGTCAAAAACACCTCGTCTTGAGGTGGCCACAGAGAGCAGTTCCTGGAACACAAAGGCCTTTGCAAAGCAAGGCGTCCCTGAGGCTCCTGCCTTCTGAAACCCCTTAATCGAGGGCCCAGCATTTAGGGCCCTTCTCAGAGTTTCTAGAGCCTACAAAAGAGAGAAGTCTCTAACTGGAGGTGGGACTCCCCGGCCGCAAACAGGAGCAACACCGGCTGGCTGGCTCAGCCTCGGAAGCTGGGGAGCGCACCCTCCAGGGCCAAGGAGGCCCAGGGCAGGCCCAGACCCACCATGGATCCAGGGTTCAGGGACAAAGCTCTTCTGCACTCCGTGAGGGGCCCCATGGCAGACCCATCCACGGGTCTTGGACCAGTCACCAGGAGGGAGAGCTAGGGCCTGGTCGGGGTCCAAAGGGACCATGCAGTCTCGTGGTAAAGAGCGTGGAGTTTGGAGCCTCATAAAGGCCCTGAGCCTCAGCTTCCGCATCTATAAGATGAGTGTAAAAATAGTGTCTCCTCACAGGGTGGCGAGGACCCCACGGAATGCTCAGACCGGGCCCCGGCACATCACAAATGCTGTAGAAGTGAGTTGTCATCCACATCTTTAGAGGCCATGACTCTGCATCACTCAGAGCAAGGGTGGAGCCTTCCCGGCAAGGATTCGACTCTGTTCCAGGTTTGAGGGTGCTGGGGTACTGCTCCCAGGGCTCTCCCTCCACTTACCGGGCAAGGAGCCGGTGGGGAGTGAGAGGCAGGAGTTAAACCTCAGCTGCTTCATCATCAAAACGACAGCAGGAGGGATGAGGCAGGGGTGAGAAGCAGAGGTGGCAGGAGGTTTTCAGGCCCCCAGGAACAATGTGCCCAAATGGCTTTCACACCAGCTCAGGAGAGCCCATGGGATGGAAACGGAAAGGCAGGCTGTCATGTCCGATCCCTCCACTGACAGCCCCAGGGTCCTGGGTCCCAACCCACCAGCCCTACTGTGCACAGCCAGACACCAAGAGGAAGGAACACAGAACCCGCCTTCAGAGAATCAGAGACAGACTCCGCGTTGGGGTCACCCAACACAGTCGTTGTGTGGCCATTACAAACTCAACCCTCCTCTGTGCTCCTGTTTCCTCATCCTCACAAAAACATCCATGGATGGGGCACCTGGGTGACTCCGACGGTTAAGCGTCTGACTCTTGCTGTCAGCCCAGGTCACGATCTCATAGTCAGGGGACCGAGCCCCACATCGGGCTCTGCACCGACAGCATGGAGCCTGCTTAGGATTTTCTCTGTCTCTGCCCCTTCCCCAGTCTCTCTCTCTCTCTCCTTCTCAAAAAATGATAAAGAAAGAAACATAGGATAAAAATCCATACATGGCTACACAGGACCTCCTGGGGCACCTGCACGTACCAGGGATCGCAATGGTAGAAAGAGGGAGAGGGGAGAACACGCGGACAGCAGGCATGAATGACTGCAGGTGTGCTACAAATGATCAGAGATTTGAAGAGTTCAGTACTTAGGAGTTTTAAAAAGGCTTCTTGACATGTGACTGGAGAATGGCGGCCCAGTTAGTAGACGGTGCTGGGACATCGGAACCGATTCCAGACACATTAAAAATCTATATTTGAAAGAGAGAAGTTGAAGAGGGGGATATTGTGGGGGAATATCTTTGCAAACTTGGCGTTGGGAACAATTTCTTTACCAAGGTGTTAAAAGCTCAGTAAGCATAAAAAAAAATCGATAGGTTTGACTGCAGTAAAATGTAAATTTCCTTTCACCAAATGACGGGTGAAAAGACAAATCACTAAAAGCAGAAGGCCTCTGGCATATGTACAACTAGGAAAGGATCAGTATCCAGAATACATAAAGAAGTCCTACAAATCCACAGGAAGAAGAGAGGCAATGAGCAAAAAGACCACAGCAGGCATGTCGTAGAGGAGGAAACGGAGTGCACAGATGAACACGGGAAAAGCTGCCCGATGTCACGAGGATGCAGGGAAGTGCAAGGTAAGGTCCCCGTGAGAGATTTCACATCCATCAGGCTCACAGTGAGGAAGACATGTGACATCTGACAGCACCGAGGGTCTGAGAGGATGGAGATCAGCTGGCACCCGCGGTTGATGAGTGTGAAACCTGATCTGGCCACACTGAAAACCGCTTTGGCCTTTTCTTGTTAGGTTGACCAGTCCCATGCCTTAGCACCCTGCAAATCCACTCCCAGGAGTCACACAAGGCACACCCAAGAAGAGTTCGTCGCAGCACTGTTAGCAAGAGGAGGGGGAGAGAGGAAATGACCCAGATACTCCCTGACAGAGCAATGCAAAAAGAAATTGTAGCACAGTCACACAATTTCTTTCCACACTGGTGACAGCAAACTCCAGCTACACAGCAGCACAGCTCAAGCTCAGAGAGAGGGAAATGTTGAGTACAAAAATGCAAATTTTTGAGATCTACGTACAGAGAGGAAGTTTTTAGAGCTTGAGAACGAAGAAGCAATCTAATGTTTAGGCTTATTCAGTCGGCCTGTGAGCAAGAGAATGGCAAACAAACAAACACCAAATTGCAGAGAGGGGTGACCTGCAGGCAAGGAGGAGATGGAAGTGACTGGGAATGTTCTAGTTCTGGAGTTGAGCTGCCGGCCCACGGATGTTCATTGTCCCACCATCCTTCAGAATGCACGAAACACAGGAAGTATTAAAACAGAACAGAGGCAAAGGGGAAAAACAAGAAGAGAAACATGGTGTGGGTCCAGACACATCCAGTATGATTTCCTTGTCACACACATAGTTGACTGTTTTCACATCGTGTGACGGGGGGGTCCCAAGAGTTCCGTCGAGAGGCCAGAGCGGGAAGTGAAAGGACAGGCAATTGGACGAGGGCATTCTTCCCTCTGGGCCTCAGGTTCTCCATATGCAAAATGAGGGGGTGTACCAGGAGTGCCAAATGGCTGGCGTGCATAACCCAGGCCTCCCCTTCCTCACCCGCTGCGGACACTACTCATGGATTGCAGCACTGTTTCACATGGAGCACAGACACGCAGCGTTGGGCTCCGCAGCTGGGCCCTGCAGGCTGCCGGGGATGCCAGTCTGAGAGGGCACACTAAGTGATACCTACGTGCTGATCTGGAGAGACCCAGATCCCTCCAGCTGTGGCCTGGAAGGTTCTGAAGCCTCACCAGCAGGCACTAGCTAGTCTGAGACCAGGGGCCCTAGGGAGGAGCCGACTGGCTTTGGAACTGACCCTAGCCGGACCCTGGCAGCGTGCAGCCTCAGCGTCTACACTGCCCACGCCTGTGGCCTCCGGTCCGCCGCGGGAAGGCCCCTGGCCCCCCCATCATCTGACCAGAGCCCGTGCTCCCATCCGTCGGGTGGGCAGGCTCATGTCTACGCTCTGCGGGTGAGCTCTGCTGGACCTGAAAACGGCAAGACGGGCGGAGGGCCAGGCAGGAGCTCAGCTTCACCCTCTAGCCCAGAGAGCCGTGGAAGCGGCCCTGTTGTGCCAGATTCAACCAGCTCTCCGAGGCAGGACGATGGCATTCCTTTCACCACCGCCTAGTCCTGCCTGGGCCTGCAGGCCTTTGCTCCTCTGCTCCCCTCCCTACCTGCCCCCCTGCCCCCGCCTGTCCCCTCTTCCTCCCCTTATGGTCCCAGCTCACAAGACTCCTCCTTGGTTGTGCTATTCCATCTACCTCCCACCCCCCACCCCCCCAGTGAGCGCTGAAGTCCCTTCTCTAGACAACCAACACACAGAGGTCAGCTTTCCTGAGGAGAGTTTGTGTGCTGGGTCTGGTCCAGTTTCTGTGGGTGTCTGTCCCCTCCAGTATGGGGAGCCCAGCAGGGTCCACCTCACACCCGCATGAAGATAATACCATCAAACAGCCACAATTCCTTGGAATCAATGGGCTTCTCCGAGAACTGTCCACCTACTGCCTCAGCCGCACAGCCAGTGAGGTTGGCAGTCGGGGAATGGTACCTCCCTCCCTATTCCAACAGCGAGAAACTCAAGGGCCACAGAGGGGGGTGACTTTTCCAGCATCACTGCCCACCCTCCAACCTTCTGGGAGGCTGAGAAGCTTTTCTGTCATGTCCCATCAGGGCCCTCAAACCCCAGGAAACACCTCACTTTCCCAGAGCAGGGGCCTGCTGAGTGACCACAGCCCCTAATCATGGAGCATCTGCTTTCATCCTGGTCCCTGCGGATTCTTTTAACAACAAGATCACGCGGAGAGACATCATACCCAGGGACGTGATGCTTCGGCGATTCGTCTCTCTTTCATTTTGTTCACCTGACACACGTTTTAAATGACTACTGGGCTGTGTACACAGGAAGCCTTGATTCACTAGAAAGAGCCGTGGCGGGTTTTCTTAGAAGAAGACAAAGTCAGGAATTTAAGGCATCCACACATGTCCATTGAGCAGAGTGGAGACAAAGATGTCTCTCCCGCTGCTGTGTCCGGGAACACAGCTGCCCACACACGCCCACCACACCCTCGGATCAGAGCCTGCCACTGATATCCACGGTGTGAAAGGGCTTGGAACCCACTGTCATCATTATCACCATCCCTCGACCCCAAGAAGCCAACACCATGAGCTTGCAAAGGCACTCCAACAGGAACGCTCACTTGTGTTCCCAGGAATACACACAGACGCCAGATATTTACTTCTGGTTCCAACTTCTCCTGGGTTCATCCTCTTTCAAGTCCTGGAAACTCTGGGCACCACTTCTTGCCCTACAATCCCTCCGTCAGATCCCCCCATCGCCCACTCTCCCAGGAAGCTCCCCCCACCTGGACACCTCCAAATCCTCCTCAAAGCCGTCTCTGACTCCCCCTCTTCCCGGCCTTCTCGCTGGCCTCTTTACACTAATTTCCTGCTAGAACGATCTTATTGGGTTCAAATGCTGCCGCTTGCACACCTATCTCCCCCGTCACGGGGCAGGTTGTGGGAGCAGGGCGCAGGGCTGATGTACCCCCTTACCTCCAGCCCCTCAGCATGGGTCCGGGCACATGGGTGTGGGGTGGAGTAGGGCCTCAAAGAAGCATGATCTAATTCCCGGGCTCTGTTTTCCTCCCACTTAGAGTGTAGTGAAAGAGCTCTAATGACAAAGAAGGTAAATTCTAGGCATTCTGAACAGAGACCAGGCCATCCTTTCCTGAGTACTTCACAGCGAAGCCAAGACCTCATTGGTGAGTAACTGTCAACTGCCCAACAGTGGGAGTGAAGAACTTTCCCAGGAGAGAGAGAGTCACAGACAAATGTTGTAAGGAGGGAGGGAGCAACTTGTGTAAGGACCGAAAGGCCAGTGGTGCCTCAGCAAAGCAATGGGGCGATGGGCAAGAGTTCATGGATTATGCGTACCGGTTAGGTTAGGATGGGTTACGCTATGTAACACACAATTCTCTAAATCTCTGTGGCCTACAATAAAGTTTCTTTATGTTTCAGACTACATGCACATGAGGCTCTCCTTCGTCTCCTCTCCCCTCTGGACTCAGGTTGACAGAGCAGTCTGTCTCTATCTGGAATATTGCCATTGTCGTGGAAAAAGGAAAAGAAAAGTGGTAAATTACTCACTGGTTCTTAACGCGTGTGCTCACATCTGTTTTCACTGTTCAGCAGCCCCTCTGCCATGCCTGAGGACAACATGGGTCGTGCTGTATAATCCTCCCACCGAGCAGGGCACTTCGATACAGGGCACCGAATGTGGGGGAGTGGTAATCCAGTTCCACACCATGCTTATGAGTTTGACGTCTTTCCTAGGATCAGTGAAATCTGTTGAATAAACTGTTCATTTCTAAAAATCCCTCTGGCTGTAGTGAGAGACACAGATTGGAAGTGGGCAAGGGTGGGATTCGGGAGAAAATTCAGGAGGCTGCCTCAGTTTCCCAGGCAAAAAAAAAAAAGAAAAGTACTTTACACTAGGGTCATGGCAGTGGAAATGGAGAGAAGCCAAGAGATTGAAAAGATGGAAGGGTCTAGTGATGTACAAAGAGGAGCAGAGGTGAGTGAATGTGTGACCCCAGAATGGCGAAAAGATACAGCAGGCTTGGCTTCTCATGTCTTAAACAGTTGCTGGCTCCCATCTTTGGGGAGGACCAGCTACTCTACTCTCTGCTTGTCCTTGGGCTGTCTATGTTCTCCTAAGAAATCTCCCTTCTTGCTTGACAAAAAAGGCTGAGCTCAATAAAGATGGGAAGACACGGATGGGGTGAGCAGCCGAGTGAGCCGACAAATGAGTGACACAGTGACCAGGGGAATTAATTCATGTCTCCAAGTGTTCAAAGAGTGAAGAGAAACTAGACTCAACCGGAAGAAAAAGAAAGTCTTCCCACTGGGCATGCCTCAAAAGGATCCCTCACCTCCCTAGTGACACATCAGGCATCTTTCTTCTTCCACGGGGCTGTGACCAATTTGAGCTATAACAGAGAAAGGGGAGTGGGTGAGAGAAGAAGAAGGGAGGGACAGGGAGGCAGAGGAAGGATGGGCTCCATGGACACATAGCAACCTCTATCGGATCCTCTCCTCTCCTCCATGTGGCCTCCCTCCCTATGCTTCCTTTTAGAGTTCCAGACTTGACTTTCAGTGGTGGGAGGGCTTGGGATTCACAAAACCTCAAAAGGGAATTTCTGTAGCAGCAGCATTAGGCCACCTGACAGGAATTTAGAGCCCTGGGGTCCACACAGGCACAGAAAGCCACGGGGCCTCCTCTGCCCTGGGTGTTCTCATTAGCCAAGAAGTGGAAGGTTCAGACACAGAACTGTATGGCACCTCCTCGGCCCCTCCCTGACCCATGTTCCCAGTGCACCTGGGGCCGATCAGCTCGGGGAAGGGGCCACATCGATTCCTGCCACCCGCCTGAGCCGGAGCTGTCTGCACGCTCAGAAACCATCGGCTTCCCATTAGGCAGATCAATAGCCTCCACTGGTTTCCAATTTGTGTTTCCAGAAATTTACCACCCAGCCACCTTTTTAATTCACCCCCTCCACCACACCTGGGGCACAGATAGATTACCCGCCCTCGGCCACCTCTGCAGACCACAGACCACGACGCTCCGCGAGCCACAGGAGAGCTGCAGGTGTGTTTAAATTTTTTTTTCAACGTTTATTTATTTTTGGGACAGAGAGAGACAGAGCATGAATGGGGGAGGGGCAGAGAGAGAGGGAGACACAGAATCGGAAACAGGTTCCAGGCTCTGAGCCATCAGCCCAGAGCCCGACGCGGGGCTCGAACTCACGGACCGCGAGATTGTGACCTGGCTGAAGTCAGACGCTTAACCGACTGTGACACCCAGGCGCCCCTGCAGGTGTGTTTAAAGCTGACCAGCTGCTTCCCGGTCACCGCAGGAGCTGACCCTGCTGGCTGGATGCCATCCACTCTGTCCCCTGCTCCTCGCTGAACCCCCGTGGAAGGGGCTGGATCCTCCCTCACAGAAAGAAAGCAGGTGGTGAGAGGCCACGACAGTGTCCTGAGGTCCCCCAGCTGGCAAGAGCTAGGACAAGTGCACCTTTGAGGCAGGCAATTGGCAAAGCGCTCTCCAGATGCCGCAGGACAATAGGGTCTGGCTGGCAGGTGAGCAGGAGGGGCCAGCAGCTGTAGGTTCAGGGCAGGAAAAGTGGAGGGAGTGTGATCCCCAGGAGCCTCTGCTTTCCCACGCCTGGGGTCTCCTGGGTATTCCGCACTGCTCACCTGTCTACCCCTCCGGGGCCTAGCACCCCATCAGTGTCTCCATCACTGCTGCATCCCTGGTGCCTGGCACATAGTAGGTGCTCAGTAATGGCCGCTAAATGAGCAGTAAATACTTGCCGCACTTTGCCCTGGGCAGTGTTCTCAGAGCTTCTCTAAATGACCTTATTTCAATTTCACAGCTGTCCTCGAGGCGGGCAAAACTAGTGTATGCATTTGATAGGTGGGAAGACTGAGGCCCCGAGAGGTTCAGTGACTTCCCCAAGGTCACACGGCGAGTCAGCGGTAGAGCTGCGATCTGAACCTGACTCTGGAACTGCACTCCACGCTCCCTTACCTATTCCCAGTGGCCTCGGCTCTGAAGGGCAGGAACTGGGTCCTGTGGCCCTTGGAACCTCCACCATATATACCATCATGTAAACGTGTTTGTTGAGTGAATAAATGAGTGAATTATGCACTCCTTGTCCTTTAAAACACAGTACAGTCAACCAGTCTGCTGGCACAAATCTGGAGTGTTTCTGGTCGGGGATGAAGGGGAGAGAGGAGTGAATCTCCTGGGGGACCCAGAGGTGACAAGCCTCTCAGTAGTTCCAACTCGGGGGCCATTACTAGGGACCCTCTGATCTCCCCCCATCTCCTTGCTCACCAGTCTGTTATATTGGGGTTCTGTGTCATGTATACAGAGGGCACAGAGCCATGATTTGGTTTTATGTGGTGTCTTGAGACTTTCCAGTGAGATAATGGATTACTGTTGACCCAACATCTGGGCAAAAAGAGCCTGCTATGCGTGGTCATCCAAGTCAGCTTCTGGAGGTGGCCAAAGTGAGACATGAAGGGAAGAGGGCCATGATGGACCCTGCACCTGTGGCCAGTGAGAGCAGGTGAGTCCGGAGCCAGGGCAGAAGGGAGGAGGGGGACAGCAGGGGGGAGGGTGGGGTAGGGAGAGCTGGGACATCCACCGGCTGAGGTCTGGTCCCCAGTGGGTGCACAGGAAAGAGAGGGTGATATCCAGAGAGTTTCCACCCAGCTCATTCCTTCCCCACCAGGTGGGCAGTCCCTGGAAGGGGACCCGGGGCTCCCACTGCCCACACGCCATTGTGACCCACCCCCCGGGCTCCCGCTGCCCGCACGCCATTGTGACCCACCCCTGGGTCTCCCGCTGCCCACACACCACTATGACAAATAATGACAAATCTACTTCATCTCAACCCCCGCAACATATATGCTGGCAATCATCCTCCACGCTTTTGGCCTGCCCAGATCCATCTAAAGGGTCTCATGGCTGAGGTTTCATTAAACAGCAAGAAATGGCATTTTCCTGGCCACAGCTAGCCCCTCAAGGTCCTGGAACCTTGAGTCCTAGAGTAAGTCTCCAAGGAATTCTGGCTGTCTCCCTAAACCGTCATGACGCCAGTGCTGCACTCCCTGCCCGTGGGACCTGTCCCCGTGCTTTAATAAAATCACCTTTTTGCACCAAAGACTTCTTTACGAATTCTTCCTTGGCCATCGGCTCCAGACCCACGAAACCCCCATCACTCCAACACTTCACCACCTCCACCTTGTGCTTCCTACAACTCCAAATCCAGCAGGTCACTATCGCGCCGACACTCCTCCAGCCTGTGAAGCTGATCTGGTCCCACCCGTCGCCCTGGCCAATCTCCTGTGCCATGTCCCCGGGCTTCCTGGAGCTCAGCATCGTTCCCTGCACTTAAAATGCAGGGACGGGGCTCCTGGGTGGGCCTCAGTGGCTCAAGCGTCCCACTCTTGGTCCCCACCATCTGTTTTGTGAGCTGGAGTCCCCGCGTCGGGCTCCGAGCTGATAGCACAGAGTAGACTTGGGATTCTCTCTCTGTCCCTCCCCCACTCGCACTGTCCCTTCTGTTTCAAAACAAACATTTAAGTCCCTTTAAAGTTAAAAAACAAAATAAAATAAAGGCACGGACACGTGGCTCTCTTATGGCTCTCATTTATTTGCATTTTTTTTGGGGTTCTATTTTATTGTGTTTTTTGAATAAATTTTTGAATTTACCAAGAGTTTTGAGAACCCGATTTTTTGGCTCTAGGGACATCCTCCCTGGCTGCCTGTATTCACTGCTGGTGTCGGAGTTTGTGGCTGGTGAGTTGCATCTGGGCCCGCTGATCGTGGTCCCTATGCTGGTCCCTTCGGAGGTCAGACTACTCTGCTCTGAGGACAGGCCTGTGCTGGAACAGGTTGCGATGGAGCTCCAGGAGCGGACTGTGGTTGGTGTGCTGATCTTGGGCTGGATGGTTGTCAACGTGTACCACAGGTTTTCACTCCCCAGGGACATGAAAATCCAAGCACTGTGTTCCCTGTTTTCCATATTTCGTTCTGCTTCCCAGAAGACTTCCCCCTCAAACGGCTCAAACCCGGTGGCCAAGCAGTACCAAACCACCCCCAGGCTCCAAGTGTTTGCGGAAGGGGTGTGCTCCCTTTGCTGCAGGAAGAGTCGCGGGGCAGAATAAGGGGGGCTGTCCCAGAAAGTGTGGAGTTTGTAGCCAGCAAACCGGATGCTCAGTCCAACCCCCGTGTGTTTTACCTTCAGCTTCTTGTCAAAAAGCAGTGTCTCCAGCTTCTGATCCCCGCCGATCATACCTTGTTGGTGGCAGTACTCCACAACCGATAACAGCTGGCAGAATTTGTCTGGAACCTCCTCCGTCACTTGGCCATGGTGCGTAAAATCGTCACACAGCTTGTCTCTGCTTACATATTTTGAAAGGAGGACTAACGATTTCTTCCTGTTGATCACCTCGAGTGACTTGACAATATTTGGGTGACTTGAGGTCTTCATATTCTGGGCTTCACGACAAAGTCCCTGGAGGCCAGCGGGGTCCTCCTGGGTTTTCCTGATGAACTTCACATCAGACTGCTTCCCAGTTAGGATGTACTGGGTCAGCTTCATCGTGGGGACGCTGCCCTCACTGGTGGTCTCGGGGATCAGACGTCCTCCTCACCAGCGGTAATGGCCTTACGCCCCTGAAGGATGGTGACCTACTAACTATACTAACACTAAATAATTCTATTTACACGGATTATGCTAACCAACAATACCAACCTACAAAATTTGCCAATACTAACAATACTATGCTTATGAACTATACTAACAATATGAACTATACTAACTGTACTAAAACGCTAACACAAAAAAACAAATGAAAAACACACACGCGCACACACACGCGCACACACACACTCACACACACACACACACACACACACAAAGAAAATGAAGGGAGGAAATGAAGAAAAATTGAGAAAAAGAAAAACTAAAAAAGGAGAAAAAAAGGAAAAAGTAAAAACAGAAACAGGCAAAAAAAATTGGGAGAGAAAAGGAGTAGAGAAAAAAGAAAAATGAAAATAAAAAAATAAACAAAATGAAAAAAAGAGAAGTCAAAATCCAACTAGCTAGGGTCAAAGGCCGACAGGTCACCAAAGCTTCCTGGGCTGTAAAGACCAAACACCCAGCCGAGCCAGGGTCTTATATAGACAGGTCTTGCCATGACTTCACAATGGGGCTTTGTGAGGGCACAGCAAGAAATGGGCCAATTATGCAATCATGGCTGGGGATGTCTGAGACCACAGTGGTTTCCTCACTTTTTATTCCCAAAACCCCTTTACTCAATAAAAAAAAAGACCCCCAATGGGCTTTTTGTTTGTTTGTGTGGGCTTTTCAAGATTGATATTTACTTTGTTAGAAATCAAAATCTATAAGATGGTTCAGTGGCCTTTCACTTCAAGTTTAGAAAACTGTAATTTTGGCTTGTATAGACCTCGTAATGTCTACACGTAAAATACCCAGTTCCTGGTCTCAAAATGGTGCTACAACATATAAGGAAATGTTGTGTTGTGTACAACACGATAAGGCTCATTATTAACATCTATAAAGCTCAGAGGAAGATTGCTTTTCATCATATTTTCACTGATAAGGTTGTGAGGAGATTTCTCATCAGAAACCTTGGAGGCTAGAAGGCATGGGTTGATGTGTTTAAAGCACTGAAGGAAAAAAGCTGTCAAGCAAGAATCCTACATTTGGGAAAACTGTCCTTCAAAAATGAGGAAGAAATGAAGACATTCCCAGATCAACGAAAGCTGAAAGCCTTGCCCTGATGACTAGACCGGCCCTGCAGTGAAGGGGGTCCTTCAGGTTGAAATGAAAGGGCACTGAACAAGTAACTCGAAGCCTTCTGAAGAGATAATCTCCGGTAAAGGTAAACAGACAGACAATTATGAACGCTAGTACTGTTATGACTTTGGTCTGTAGCTCTACTTTTTGTTCTCTATGTTAAGAGACTGATATATTTAAAAACCTAATTATTCATCTATGCTTTTGGACACAAGATGCATAAAGATGTGATTTTGTGACATTAACAACTGACAGAAGGTGGGGTCAGGGCTTTAAAGTAGCTGAGTTTTCATGTGTTATTGAGGTTAAGCTGGTATAAATTGACACTACAATGTTGTAACTTTAGGATGTTAAAAGCAATCCCATGGTAACCACACACAACCACACACACACACACACACACACACGCCACAGAACATACACAAAAGGAAATGAGAAGGGAATTAAAATGTTTCACTACAAAAAAAAATCAACTAAATGCAAAAGAAGATAGTCATGCAGAAAATTTGAGACAGAAAGCAATTAAGGCATATAGAAAACAAAGAGCAAACCACAGAAGGAATTCCTTCCTTATCAGTAATGACTTTAAATGTAAGCAGATTAAACAGATTAGTGAAATGGATAAAAACATAGGATCCAACTCTCTGTTACCTACAAGGGACTCAGATCCAAAGACACAAAAAAGTTGAACATGAAAGGAAGGAAAAAGATAATCCATGCAAATAGTAGCCAAAAGAAAGGGTGGAGTGGCTGTAATAATACCAGACAGAACAGACGTTAAATCGGAAAATGTTACAAGAGACAAAGAAGGACATTTTATATGAATTAAGAGGTTCAGTACAGCAAGAAGGAAAGATGATAAACATTTACACACATAATGAGAGGCCATTATCGACAGAACTGAAGGGAAAAATAGTTGTATAATAATCGTTGGAGCCTTCCATATCCCACTGTCAATAACGGACAGGACAACCAGACAGAAGGTAAGTAAGGACACAGAGGATTTGAAGAACACCATAGCCCAGCCAGATCTAACAGACGGGCACGGGACCCCACCCAACAATAACGGCACGCGGGACCTTCTCTGAGACAGTCTTTGCATTAGGTCACGAGTTAAGTCTCAGTAGATTTTACAAGATAGATATCATACAAAGTATCTTTTCCAACCACAAGAAGATGAAGTCAGAAATGGGTAACAGAAGGAAGAGTGGAAAATTTAAACAGCTGTGAAAACTGAAAACACACTCTCAAAGAACCAATGTGTCGAAGAAGAAATCACAGTGGAATGCGAACATACGTAGAGGTGAAGGGAAATGAAACACGACGCGTCAAAACTCCTGGAAAACAACAAAGCAGTGGCGAGGGGGAAATTTATAGCTGTAAACGCTCACAGTAAACATCAAGACAGATCTTAAATCAACACCATAGACGTGCAACTTAAGAAACTAGAAAAAGCCAAAGGTAGCAAAGGGAAGGACATAATAAAGATTAGAGCGGAGATAAATGAAACAGAGGCTAGAAAAACGAAAGAGATAATCAATGGACCCAAGAGCTGGTCCTTTGAAAACACCAAACTGCTAGCCGGATTGCCGGTGGAGGCAGAGAAGACTCAATGACTGCATTGCCACTGACTCCTTACAGACGTAGAAAGGGTTAGAGTGCTATCAACAAGTGTATTCCAGCTAATTGGAGAATCCAGATACAATGGACCAATTTCTAGACCTAGAAAACCTACCAAGACTAAATCACAAAGAAAGAGAAAATCGGAAGAGATTCGTACATAACTAGGGAGGAGCCTGAGGCTGTAATCGAAGATCACTTGACCAAAAAAAGCCCCGGATCTGACAGCCTCACTGGTGAATTCTACCAAACATTGGAAGAATTGACACCAATCTTCTCAAACTCTTCCAAAAAATTCAGGAGAAAGAACACTTCCCAACTAATTCTATCAGGCCGGCATTGATTTGATGCACCCTAAATATCTCTGGGCCACCTTCCAGACAGTCACCAGAGGAGTTTTCTAAAATATCCAGCCAGATGAGTTATTTTCTCAGCGACAAAAGAGACCTTTCTCTGGTCTGTGGAAAGAGAGGACCAGCAGTGTCTCCAGAATCAGGCTGAACATCTATGGACCTCTTCTGAGAGCCTCCGTCCACAACGGATGGGCCACACCGCAGACTGGACACAGCTGAAGCGGGGCAGGGGGTGGGGTGGGGAGGGGAGAATTCACGGAGGTAACCTGGGCTTCAATTGGTCTGTCAGCTGCTTTGACTGCTTTGGGCATCTTTGAATACAACAAGCCATGCCCTCGTTGGACACTGGGAAAGGACAATCTATCTGCACATCCAGCCCTATGGGCTGGAGTCTCCCAAACGAGGCCATCGTTTGTTTTGGCAACTCTGCTCCACCACAACATTCATCAGACTCCTGAGAAAGACGACCGATGAAGGGATCCATAAATGGTAAGACCATCTCGCACTTAGCTGTGTTTGGTAAAAGGGAGATATTAGGAAACTGGGCCTTTAAGGTTTTGCTTGCACCCTGTTTGTGGAATGGTACGTGTGTCTATGTATGTTGTAAATGTGAGATAGTTTCTCTACCTCCGGGTGGTGGTTGTGAAAATTAATTTGTAAAAGTGCTCTACTTAGCTGGTTTGAAGGCAAGTGCTTGTAAGAACTGGGTGTTCTAGGGGCGCCTGGGTGGCTCGCTCGGTTAAGCGTCTGACTTCAGCCCAGGTCATGATCTTGTGGTCTGTGGGTTCGAGCCCCACGTAGGGCTCTGTGCTGAGGGCTCAGAGCCTGGAGCGTGCTTGAGATTCTGTGTCTCCCTCTCTCTCTAATCCTCCCCCATTCACGCTCTGTCTCTGTCTGTCTCTCTCTCTCTCTCTCAAAAGTAAATAAACATTAAAAAAATTAAAAGAAAAAAGAACTGGGCGTTCTAAAACTCAGGAAAGATAGAAACTAACCCCAGGTGTCTTTCAAGTTCAAGTGATCTTGGAAGATATTTGGTTCGAAAGCTAATGTAACGATGTTTGTTTAGTTAAAATGGACATAAGTCTTTAGAATTGCCAACATTAAATGTGATAGTTTCACTCTGCTTGTGTTTACTGTAAGTCAAACCAGCTGTTGGCGTTGTGACTGTCACAAAATGTGATGGAAAAGAGAAAGACGTTAGAGCCCTGTCCAATGGCTTCTGAAGCTTTACGGGCAAGCGAAGGACAGACAGACAGATGTAAATAATTTTAACAAATGTAATTAAGGCTACTTGACCAAATAAGGGAAAAAATTCTGTATTTAGTGAAAGTGAGACTGGTTATTCAAAGAGGGAAAACTTGGGGTACCTGGGTGGCTCAGTCTGTTGAGCATCCCGCTCCTGACCTCTGCGCAAGTCATAATCCCAGAGTTGTGGGATTGAGCCCCGTGTCAGGCTCCAAGTGGAGCCTGCTTGAGATTCTCTCTGTGTGTGTCTCTGTGTGTCTCTCTCTCCCCCCCTCCCCCGCTTGTGCTCTCTCTCTCTCAAACAAAATTTAAAAAAAAACAAAGAGGGGAAAACGTAGGACAAAATCTGAAGGAATGCGAAAGGGAAAATTGCAGAAGGTTTGCGAGAAGGGAATCTTTCGAAAGAAATGCTATGCATGGTCGGGGCCGAGATTCTGGAGTTTCGCATGTAAGAAACAAGTTTATGAGGGCAGCGATCGACCCCCGGGGAAGAGAAGGGGGAGGCAGAGAACGATGTCAGGCAGAAGTTGAGCAGTGACACTTCAACGGAAGCCTTAGCCGACTCTCTGAGCCGTCCCAAAAGTTGGACTGCCCTTCGGAAGCATCCAAACTTAGGTGAAAGGGGCTGGCTCTTCGTAAGCGTCTTTGGATGTGACCACCTGGGCAGCGGGCAATGCCCTTGGCAAGGCCGCTGCCTACAGTCACGGCGATCCCTGATGATGTCTGAGCGTCGAAGGCTGTAGGCAGCATTGCTATGGCTGGGAGACCTGGGTTCCTGCCGGACATTCTGGTCAGCGCATCCCAACACCCGCCACAAGAACTCAGACCCATGCAGTGCCCTGGATGTCCTTGTCCAAATAAGTATGTATCAACGTGGGAGGTGACACGGAGGAAGAAAGAAGGGACTGCATATCTTTTTAAAAATTCATCTTGTTGCAACGAATGAGTTTTAATATCCAAAGTACAGCGGTATAAGACTGGAATTTGGGTTTTCTCGCTGTTCATGTGACAGAGGCTTCTTAGATGATGGGTCTAAATTATCAACAGAGGTTTTTCTTTATCTTTAAGCTGCCTAGAAAAACAAAGTTTCTATGTCTTGTCTCTGTTAGGTCTTTGCTTCCTTAAGAAAGTTTAATCTGCTCAGTGTTAAGAGAGCTAAGGTTTGCTCACAGCTCCATTTACCTTGCTGTCTGCATTTACCTTGAGAATCTCTTCTTGCCATCCCGGCTAAATAAGTATCCTGTTTTGTAATGATCTGTAATCCTATTTAGGCACGTGTTTTGAAACCTTCTGGTATTTCACCAACTTCCAAAAACCCAGCTTGTGAATGGAAGTCTTTTTGACGAATTAGGCTTATTCCCTGGTGTGTCAAATGACATGGGAGGCATCATCAAATAAGCGATGAGGAACCTTCTTAGGCTTTGTTGTATGGGTGATTGCTCTAAGTGTCCTAGAGATTTTATAAGATTCCTAAGGGTTTGATATGTCCTGGTATAGCGTCATCGCTTGTAATACTAACTACTGAAGTAGCGTGTGTCACAGAATCTCCTTGCCAGCTGCACTGCATTGACAAATACAGCTCTCTGATCCCTTCAGGATCATAAAGCTAAGCTTAGTAAGAAGTCCCAGAACTAATGGGGAAACTGCTTTCAAACAGACCCTTGTGTAAACATTGCTGGTCCTCTAATGTTTGCTCTTCTAAATTTAAGTCTGCCTATGACATTTGGCAGACGTTTGGTAAATAATTTCTTCATACACAGATAGGAAACATTTATCCCTTTCTCCCTACCTGGTACCACCAGAATTCAAAACTCTCAGGGAGTATTCTCCTACTTTCACGGCAGTGTATTTATTTGCAGAAGTTCGATACGAATCCGTTCTCCTTGCAACAGGACGCCACTGGAAACATTGCTCATGTTGCCAAGGCTTTGACTGGAATGTCATAGTTGAGGGAGATATGCCTAGACTCAGCTACAATCAGAGAGCTTTAAGGAGCTAATTAAGGTTGACTTTGCCGAGCCAATGAAGCCCCTTGGAAAACTGGCCTCGTACCTTGCTTACAAAGTTTCCAGCAGCCCTACCAGGTGAATAAGGAAGGTCGTCACTTCCTGGCAGGTGCAGGAACCTCAGGGTATTTGGGGGATCTCGAGAAGAGAGGGAGCCACCCACACCTATAGGTATGGCAGGCAAAGGCTGATGGCCAGTATTTGGCTTGGCTTCTTTAGCCTGACAAGGCTGTTAAAAGTTCAATCTGACATTCCTTACGAAAAGTTCCAGCGAAGCAGATTGAAAAAACCCAACACCTATATGACCAATCACCGTTGTGATGGCGCTTGTGTAAACAGGCCCAGCTTCAACTGGACAATTTCACAAACAAACGTGTCCTAATCTGGCTCTCTTTGGTGGAGATGAGGGTGGTTTCAGAGAGAGAGATTGTTCCAGTAACACACCTGTGAAAATGTAAGATCATGGTTCCGATGAGCCGTCTGGGAGGCTTCGTTGGTTGTCTATACACCTGGGCTGGGTCCTGACTTCTTCTGGTTTCCTTGAATATCTGACCCTGACTCTCCAAACTAAGGTTTCCAGTTTTCTCCCACCGTGTTGACTGGAAGCCCTGAGAACGAACACTGCTTTTCCCTGAAGCCCCGCAAACCGAAGCCAGACCAGCCGAGGTACACGTGAGAGAAAAGTGGCCCGGTGATCTAAGGGCCACTCAGAAAGATCACCAGAGACACACGGAAAGCTGAACAAGATGATCGCAGCCATCCCGACTGGACAAGCTGCCATCGGAGCATCCAGACGTGGACGTGTTCACGGATGGGGACAGTGTCACGGGTCAAAGACAAGGAAGAGCTGGGAGCAGTGGTGACCCATCAGCTACCGTCCGCTGCGGAAGACGCCACAAAGTGGACCGACTGCCCAAGGGAACCATGCTGGCAGCCCGTCAAAGACTCCAAGACCCTCTGGAAGAGCTCTCGTGCCAAAGATAGACTTAACTACATATCAACCCCAACGTCCCTTGGAGGACCAAAGAGGAGTTAAGTAAGGAGTGGGGGTTTGGACACCGTGCTGGCCTTGACACCGGCTGGAAATAGAAGGAATCCTTACCCTAGAGCATCTGATGAAAGAAATAATTAGCCACATTCCTCGAAGCACCCGTTATGGGAAAGATGCCCCTCTTCAGTGGATCCAGAAGTATACTGCGGGCTCCGGTTTCAGCGAAATGCTACAAAAGGCAACGCTTGTGCTAAAAACAACCCTAAGACTGGGTGCCCACAAGTTCTCAAGGGTATACAACTGAGACGCCCCAAACCTGGGGAAGACCGGCACGCAGCCTTTCCCAGAATGCAAAGAACAATGGGAAATTCTCGGGGTTTGCTTGTATCTGCAGACACCTTTATCAACGGGGTTGAGGTTCCTCCCTGGTGTTCAGAGAAGGCCTCGGGAGTTGTCAAAATGCTTTGAAGCGAGATCATTTCTAGGTTTGGACTGCCGCTAATAATTCAGAGGGACAGTGGAGTGACAACCACAGAGTCCAAGGCCTTGGGCATTCAGTGGAAATCACACGCTTCCTGGAGACACCGAGAGAGTGGAAAAAGGGGGAAAAAAATGAACTTTGGCAAAGCTCTGCCAAGAAACCCACTTCACTTGGGAACAACCCGTGCCATCTGCCCTGCTTTGGGAAAGAGTGGTCCCTAGAAGAGGGCTTGGTTTAAGCCCCTGTGGAATGTCATATGCAAGACTTTCTATGTTCTTTTCGTGACCTAGGAGGTGCTGGCGGGGCTCCCACCAGCGATTTGGATACTATCAGGTACATCCAGGGCCTGAGTTTGCTTCCGGCAGGCTGATGTACCTCACAGATGTGTCTTCACGCTGCCTGAATCCCTTGGTGACATCCAAAGGTGTCACTCAAGATGTCACTAAAGACCTGAAGAGCGGGAGCCCAGAGGACCAGCTCCAGCCTCACTGTCCAGGTCAGACCCTGCGAGGTGCCGTTGACCCCCCACTCCCCCGAGACTACAGGGAATTGAGCCGTGGATTCACACTTGAATGACAAGAATCCACAGGTTCCCTACACCTGTCAGCAGGGAGGAGGTCGAAAGGGACCCGGCTCAGACCAGTGAGCCTCTGCTGGACCTGAACCTCCGACGTGGGGGAACTGGTACAAGGGAATCAAGCCATGAGGACAACATGCTGCCTGTTGTTCTCTAGTACCCCTAAAGCCCTAGACACAACATGGTACAGGAACTATTGACCAAAGTACAAAAATCCCGGTAATGCAGGCCATTCCTTTCCACCCCAAAGTTTCCCCTTGTCTAACCCCAGTCTCCACCCCACCTCAGCAGGAAGTAACGGCCGCGGCCGGGTGGTGGTCCCAATACCCACAAGAATGCGGACGGATCAAAAGACCCTGGGGACTGAAAAGGGTAACCAAAGGGCTAGCAGCCGCAACTCTGTACCCTGACCTTTTTCCTTCGCCACTAAGTACCCCTGACTCTCCTCCTCTAGGGAGGTGGATGTGAGGCTTGCCCTCCTGCCTCTGGAATAAACTCTTGCTTTGCTTTATACCCCGTGTCTCAGTGATGGTCTTTATGCGCATCAGGCAGATGAACTCGGGTCCACGACATACGGCAGGCACTCAGTAAAGACCGCTGAACCCACGTGGACTCTGACGCTTGGAGAGTTCAGTGTCTGGTCCGTGGTGACACAGGGTAGGACGAGGAGAAGGGTTTGATTTCAGAACTGTAGTGCCTCTACTCCCATCCACAGTGCTAAGAAGTTTCTGCTCTCCTCCCAAGGCCACCTGCTCAGCCCTCGGCACGCACAGCACCTCCGTGGCCCCGGCCCCTGTCCCTGCTTTGGAGCCAGCTCCCCATTCCGACCTGGAGGTGACAGACAGCTCAGCCCTGTTGACCCAGCTCCACCAACATCCCAGCCTCATCTGCCAACTTTGGCAATTTTCATACCACCTCGCACACAAAATAAATCGCACGCTCCCATTTTGGGTTTGGGGGGAGAAAAGGCCCAGTCAGTTAATTACAAAGGCTGCCTCGCCTTGGCACGGGGTGGTGGAAGAAGTTCACAGGAAAACGGATTAATTTGGACTCATTGCTTTCCCTTCCACGTCCTCGTTCCAATGAAGACAACACTTGTAACCAAGCCCACCTTCTCCAGAAGCAGCCCCCACACTCCCCAAACAAGCAGTCCTCAGGTTTCACCAGCTGGCTGCTCAGGGTCCCGAGAAGCTTGCTGGGACCTTTGGAAAATGCCAGTCAGGGTTTTAGGATTCTTCTGCCAGGGGTAGGGGGGTGGGGGTGGGGGGATCTACGGGAACTGCTTGGTTCGGTGTTTCTGAGCTCACACTGGTGAGCTGGGCACAGCCGAATACTGGACACTGGCCTGCTTGGACAGAGGCTGGGTGTCCAGGCTGCCTGCTGGAATCACGCGGAAAGGGGGCAAAATTCAGAGTCTCGGGCCCCGCCCCCCGACCCTACCGAGTCAGGCACGTCAAGGACAGGGCCTGGAAATCTGTACCTTCCACAGGCGCCAAGGACAGGACCTGGAAAGGCTTTGGGTGGGAAGTCTCAGATCTGCATTTGAAAGCCGTGTTGTCTAGGGAAGCTGTTCAGCATTTCTCTGCCCCAGTCTCCCAGAGCTCAAACACTGGGGCGCACCATAACCCTCTTGAACGGGTGGGGTTGGTGGTACAGGTGCGGTGAGGCCCCGACCCACGGCGGACACTCATTACGTGGTACTGATTCCTATCAGTGAACATGACTGAGTTCGTTTCAAGGGGTTGATGAGAAGCAAAAGGTGATGCTTTGGTGCTGCGGAAAGTCCTTGTGCCTTAACTACAGCATCAGCACTGGCCCCGGGCCCCCCACGCAGCTAATCATTCCTTCAGACTCCAAACTCTGCATCACTCTTCTTGTCCCACCTCCCCCCGCCACCCCCACCCCGAACACCCTGAAACCAGTAAATCATTATCATTAGAAGGTTCAAAGTTGGGAGCCTGCACAGGCTCCTTCGGAATGGAGTGAAAACCAGACACACACCCCCCGGGAACAAGGGAGCCAAGTCCTAGGTCTGCAACATGGTCAAAACCGAGTCGTTTCCTTTGTGGAAAATGAATACATCTGAGTTTGCACCTGTCTCGCCCGGGGGAAAAGTAGCACGCGCGCCATCGCAAACGGGCGTCTCCCGGCAAAACCCGTTCCCTGCTGCTCGGAGAGGCTCAGACTGCCAGAAAGGCTGCAGCCTTCAAAACCTGTTTCATGCGGTTTGTCCATTTTTGGGCTGTTTCAGCTGTCCCATTCTGTTGGAAGCCTGGTTTTGCACATCAAATGGGTTCTGTTTCTCCAGCAAATTTCAAGGAACGCCAGGGGATCCTGGAACTGGATCCCACATTACAAGCAGATGCTCCCTTCACACCTGAATCTCCTCCCCATGACCCCAGAAAGTGTGGGTCACCCCTCTGCTTTCTGAATACAAAACGGGGAGGGGGTTGGAGCTCTTTCTAGAGATGAGAAAATGACACGTGTTTCTCTTGATGTCAACATTGCCGTGGCCAATGAACTTGCAGTGCAGGGTAACACTCGGAATGTCTAACCAGATGGGCCCTTTAGCACCTGTTGTGGCCAGAGGGCTGTGGCAATGGAGGAAAGGCGGGGAGAGCCGTCCTAGCTGGCCAGCAGCCTTGCAACGGCCTCCCACTCTGTCCAGGCTGTTGCAAGCACCGATTCAGAACATGTACCCAGATGATGGAGCTGGAATTTGCGGGAAGCTAACTTCCTGTCAGTGTGCAATGTCTCAGGCAGCGATGAGCCCCCATCCCTGGGAAGGTGCCAGCAGGAGCTGATCCTCCAGCAGGGACGTAACAGGAATGCTGAACTACACGGTGCCCTCTGCCTCTTCCATGTGGTACAGCTCTCACGACCACGTGCCGGGAGTGAGAATCCCACTTCATGGACTCACAGACCCTTCTCCCTTCTGGAGTGCATTTCCACAGAAATGCCGTGCACAGACTTGCGGCACCTCCCTGCATCGTCCCCGTGGTCCTGGGTGGCTACCATCCACGCCAGGCCTGGCACACGCTGCCTCGCTGCGGGGACTGGGCCACGCCTCACTCAGTCCGTGACATAACTGGCCGCTTCTGAGAAGGCGCTGTACCGAGTCACAAGGGTTAGCAAACTAGTTCAAGGTAATTTATGACCCTGGGATGCTCGGGTTTCTAAATACAACAGACCACTACAAACTGCAAAAGCTTCAAGCTCTCTCCCCACGGGAGACGGCCCGGCCCAGCCTGGGGCAATGGTGCTGACGCCAGGTGGGCAGGACGAGCTGGCACACTCGCAGGCCTGGCTGGCTTAACTCACTATGAGCCCCAGGGAGGCACTCCTGGAGGCCTCGTGAAGACAGCACCCCCCCCCCCCCAACCCGCCGCCATTCTTCCCTCCCTTGTCTCTGGTATGCATGAGAAGGTGATGAAGGTTTTTCTCCTGCGCTGGGATGGCACCGAAACCACAGTGCATTCGGGGTTGCTACCTCCTAGTTGGCTTCTCTTTTTTAATGCTAATAATATTGATTTTGGGTACAGTGTATCTCAGGCAAGGGAAACTCCAGTAAACGAAAGCTGACTATAGCCAAACGTGGCTGATGTTTCTTTTTTCCTCAGGGTTGGCAGGCCCTGCCTGCCTTTCCATCTGCCCAGTGCTGGCCTTGAACACCCGGAGTGGCTTCTCTGCACGCTCTCCTGTGGGCTGCCTTCCTGCCTTGGTGCCTGCGCCCAGAGCTTGAGACCCATTTCTGTCTGCAAGAGGACTGTGGTCTCTGCCCTTGCTCCGCTGAGCTTTGGCTGCCGCCTGCATCCAGCATGCGTTCCCAGCACCCCCCGTCCCGGCTCCAGGCCGAGCTCATCTGGGGCCTGCTACCAGGTACAGTGACCCTCCCCTTCCTTTGCAGACATCAACTGTGAGTCAGCCCTGAACGCAGGTCCCCAGTATACCCATACCTTGCCAGCCTCATCCTCAGTGCACACTCCCAGCTAGGAGTAGGGATTCGGGGTGAGTGAGACACAGCCCCGTCCTGAGGCCTTGGCCTTTCTGACTCAGGAGGCTGACACACACGTGCACCAATGAGGGACACAAATACCCTGTCTTCTGTGACGGGGGGAGGGGGGTGAGCCTGGAGAGCCCAGAAGAAGCCTGGAGGGCTTCCTGGAAGAGGTGGTCCAAAGGTGTGCGATGTTCCATATGATCTCCGCAGTCCTTGGGTGTAAGCACCCTAGAGAAAGACACCTCCATGGGGACTGTTGAGTCTATCGCTACTGGCTAGGTGGCATTTGGTGACAAAGGAACAAATGGTCTGAGCTTCCTCTGCCTAGTCCTGGATTGTTGGGGGTCTGGTTTCTTCAGGGCGACAGAGACACAGCCATGGCTGACTGTTCAGGGGCCCTGGCTCCTGCCTTGCTCCTCTCTCCAGAACACGGGACACTGCGGTTGACCCCTAAACAGCTCTGTTCCTCCAGTCCCCTGTCTCCGTACCCTTTGCACTATGATGGGGCAGCTCTTCCCACCAGGGGTGGGGTCTAGATCCCCCCGCTTTGAATCTGCGCTGGCTCCGTGACTTGCTCTGGCCGACAGAATGTGGTGGAAATGATGCCGTCCCATTTTCAGGCATAGGTCTCAAAGAGCCTCGTGGCCTTGTGTGCCCACCCTCTCGGGATCCTGGCACCACCATGTGCAGAAGCCCAGATGGCCTCCTGGAAGAATGGGACACGTGTAGCCTACTCACCACCGCCCCTAGTCGCCCCGGCCAACAGCCAGCCGGCAATCAGCCGACCCCTGCCATTGACCACACATGCTTGAGGGAGCCCGGAAGACCTGCCCGACCAGCTAGCTGCCCAGGTAAGTCAACAGTTGGTGCAAGCCGCTACATTTCGGGGTGGTTATTCCGCAGCAGAACCTAACTGATCCCGGCATCCCAGCATTCTGGGCAGGATGCACAGGCTGCAGGATCTATAGGCAGAGGCCTGGCTGCAGACAGATGGACTGGTGGCCTCGGGACCGTCACCTGGCCCTCATGTTTGCTGTCACCTGGGTTCTGCTCTACAGCTAGGATCTGCAGTCAGCACAGTTACGACCAAGGTCTAGTTGGCCCGGGAGCGGCTGCGCCTAAGCCATCTGGCCTCCTCTGCGGTTTCCTGGACCTACCCAGGGCCTTCCAGCCGCTTTCCATGACACTCCAGGTGAAAGCCAAATGCCTCACCATCCCACACGATGCTCCCTACTCCCACCCTGCTCCCAGCTTTGCGCCTCTCACTGCACTCCAGACACACCTGCCTCCAACCCATAAGACCCAACCTGACCTCTGGGCCTTTGCATGTACAGCTCTCCTGACTAGCATGCTCTTCCCGGATACCCGCACGGCTCCCCCCCATTTCCTTCACGCTCTGACCCAGTAGGTTTGTTAAACAAACCGGAGATCACAGATCTTTCTTACAAATGGCCTGCGTCACTCCCTGCACACTCCTCCCGCTTTATTTCTTTTCAGAGCAATTAGCATGACTGGGTGCAAAAGTGTTCACATTGTGAGACATCCAGTGGGAGCCAGGAAGGTCAGGAAGGGGGAGTGGGATGCTGAGAAAGACGTCGGCATTGGGACTTCATAGCATACAGCCACTAGCTGGGAGCCGATGTGTCCTGAAGCAGCCTGGCACCCCCCACTGCCAGACAAACCAGCAGAGACACCGTTGGCAGTGCTTCAGCCACATGTAGGAGCCGGTATGGCACTCGGTAGCACAAGCCCAGATTTATGGCCATGGCATAACTGCTTACAAGTGTCATGCAGGTGACACATGTTTGTCAAAAACACCTCGTCTTGAGGTGGCCACAGAGAGCAATTCCTGGAACACAAGGGGCTTTGCAAAGCAAGGCGTCCCTGGGGCTCCTGCCTTCTGAAACCCCTTAATCGAGGGCCCAGCACTGAGGGCCCTTCTCAGAGTTTCTAGAGCCTACAAAAGAGAGAAGTCTCTAACTGGAGCTGGGACTCCCCGGCCACAAACAGGAACAATGCCAGCTGGCCTGGCTCAGCCTCGGGAACTGGGGAGGGCACCCTCCAGGGCCAAGGAGGTCCAGGGCAGGCCCAGACCCACCATGGATCCAGGGTTCAGGGACAAAGCTCTTCTGCACTCCGTGAGGGGCCCCATGGCAGACCCATCCCCGGGTCCTGGACCAGTCACCAGGAGGGAGAGCTAGGGCCTGGTCGGGGTCCAAAGGGACCATGCAGTCTCGTGGTACAAACTCAACCCTCCTCTGTGCTCCTGTTTCCTCATCCTCACAAAAACATCCATGGATGGGGCGCCCGGGTGACTCCGTCGATTAAGCGTCTGACTCTTGCTGTCAGCCCAGGTCACGATCTCACAGTCAGGGGACCGAGCCCCACATCGGGCTCTGTACCGACAGCATGGAGCCTGCTTAGGATTTTCTCTGTCTCTGCCCCTTCCCCACTCTCTCTCTCTCTCCTTCTCAAAAAATGTGAAAGAAAGAAACATAGGAAAAAAATCCATACATGGCTACACAGGGCCTCCTGGGGCACCTGCACGTACCAGGGATCGCAATGGTAGAAAGAGGGAGAGGGGAGAACACGCGGACAGCAGGCATGAATGACTGCAGGTGTGCTACAAATGATCAGAGATCTGAAGAGCTCAGTACTTAGGAGTTTTAAAAAGGCTTCTAGACATGTGACTGGAGAAAGGCGGCCCAGTTAGTAGACGGTGCTGGGACATCGGAAACCATTCCAGACACATTAAAAATCTATATTTGAAAGAGAGAAGTTGAAGAGGGGGATATTGTGGGGGAATATCTTTGCAAACTTGGCGTTGGGAACAATTTCTTTACCAAGGTGTTAAAAGCTCAGTAAGCATAAAAAAAAAAATCGATAGGTTTGACTGCAGTAAAATGTAAATTTCCTTTCACCAAAAGACGGGTGAAAAGACAAATGACTAAAAGCAGAAGGCCTCTGGCATATGTACAACTAGGAAAGGATCAGTATCCAGAATACATAAAGAAGTCCTACAAATCCACAGGAAGAAGAGAGGCAATGAGCAAAAAGACCACAGCAGGCATGTCGTAGAGGAGGAAACGGAGTGCACAGATGAACACGGGAAAAGCTGCCCGATGTCACGAGGATGCAGGGAAGTGCAAGGTAAGGTCCCCGTGAGAGATTTCACATCCATCAGGCTCACAGTGAGGAAGACATGTGACATCTGACAGCACCGAGGGTCTGAGAGGATGGAGATCAGCTGGCACCCGCGGTTGATGAGTGTGAAACCTGGTCTGGCCACACTGAAAACCGCTTTGGCCTTTTCTTGTTAGGTTGACCAGTCCCATGCCTTAGCACCCTGCAAATCCACTCCCAGGAGTCACACAAGGCACACCCAAGAAGAGTTCGTCGCAGCACTGTTAGCAAGAGGAGGGGGAGAGAGGAAATGACCCAGATACTCCCTGACAGAGCAATGCAAAAAGAAATTGTAGCACGGTCACACAATTTCTTTCCACACTGGTGACAGCAAACTCCAGCTACACAGCAGCACAGCTCAAGCTCAGAGAGAGGGAAATGTTGAGTACAAAAATGCAAATTTTTGAGATCTACGTACAGAGAGGAAGTTTTTAGAGCTTGAGAACGAAGAAGCAATCTAATGTTTAGGCTTATTCAGTCGGCCTGTGAGCAAGAGAATGGCAAACAAACAAACACCAAATTGCAGAGAGGGGTGACCTGCAGGCCAGGAGAAGATGGAAGTGACTGGGAATGTTCTAGTTCTGGAGTTGAGCTGTGGGCCCACGGATGTTCATTGTCCCACCATCCTTCATAATGCACGAAACACACGAAGTATTAAAACAGAACAGAGGCAAAGGGGAAAAACAAGAAGACAAACATGGTGTGGGTCCAGACACATCCAGTATGATTTCCTTGTCACACACATAGTTGACTGTTTTCACGTGGTGTCACGGGGGGTCCCAAGAGTTCCGTCGAGAGGCCAGAGCGGGAAGTGAAAGGACAGGCAATTGGACGAGGGCATTCTTCCCTCTGGGCCTCAGTTTCTCCATATGCAAAATGCGGGGGTGTACCAGGAGTGGCAAATGGCTGGCGTGCATAACCCAGGCCTCCCCTTCCTCACCCGCTGCGGACACTACTCATGGATTGCAGCACTGTTTCACATGGAGCACAGACACGCAGCGTTGGGCTCCGCAGCTGGGCCCTGCAGGCTGCCGGGGATGCCAGTCTGAGAGGGCACACTAAGTGATACCTACGTGCTGATCTGGAGAGACCCAGATCCCTCCAGCTGTGGTCTGGAAGATTCTGAAGCCTCACCAGCAGGCACTAGCTAGTCTGAGACCAGGGGCCCTAGGGAGGAGCCGACTGGCTTTGGAACTGACCCTAGCCGGACCCTGGCAGCGTGCAGCCTCAGCGTCTACACT
Source organism: Felis catus (assembly GCF_018350175.1). Lineage (NCBI taxonomy): Eukaryota > Metazoa > Chordata > Mammalia > Carnivora > Felidae > Felis > Felis catus. The sequence goes on from NC_058369.1 coordinate 57,420,202, forward strand.
GCCCACGCCTGTGGCCTCCGGTCCGCCGCGGGAGGGCCCCTGGCCCCCCCATCATCTGACCAGAGCCCGTGCTCCCATCCGTCGGGTGGGCAGGCTCATGTCTACGCTCTGCGGGTGAGCTCTGCTGGACCTGAAAACGGCAAGACGGGCGGAGGGCCAGGCAGGAGCTCAGCTTCACCCTCTAGCCCAGAGAGCCGTGGAAGCGGCCCTGTTGTGCCAGATTCAACCAGCTCTCTGAGGCAGGAGGATGGCGTTCCTTTCACCACCGCCTAGGCCTGCCTGGGCTTGCAGGCCTTTGCTCCTCTGCTCCCCTCCCTACCTGCCCCCCCCGCCCCTGCCTGTCCCCTCTTCCTCCCCTTATGGTCCCAGCTCACAAGACTCCTCCTTGGTAGTGCTATTCCATCTACCTCCCACCCCCCACCCCCCCAGTGAGTGCTGAAGTCCCTTCCTCTAGACAAGCACCACACAGAGGTCAGCTTTCCTGAGGAGAGCTTGTGTGCTGGGTCTGGTCCAGTTTCTGTGGGTGTCTGTCCCCTCCAGTATGGGGAGCCCAGCAGGGTCCACCTCACACCCGCATGAAGATAATACCATCAAACAGCCACAATTCCTTGGAATCAATGGGCTTCTCCGAGAACTGTCCACCTACTGCCTCAGCCGCACAGCCAGTGAGGTTGGCAGTCGGGGAATGGTACCTCCCTCCCTATTCCAACAGCGAGAAACTCAAGGGCCACAGAGGGGGGTGACTTTTCCAGCATCACTGCCCACCCTCCTACCTTCTGGGAGGCCGAGAAGCTTTTCTGTCATGTCCCATCAGGGCCCTCAAACCCCAGGAAACACCTCACTTTCCCAGAGCAGGGGCCGGCTGAGTGACCACAGCCCCTAATCATGGAGCATCTGCTTTCATCCTGGTCCCTGCGGATTCTTTTAACAACAAGATCACGCGGAGAGACATCATACCCAGGGACGTGATGCTTCGGCGATTCGTCTCTCTTTCATTTTGTTCACCTGACACACGTTTTAAATGACTACTGGGCTGTGTACACAGGAAGCCTTGATTCACTAGAAAGAGCCGTGGCGGGTTTTCTTAGAAGAAGACAAAGTCAGGAATTTAAGGCATCCAGACGTGTCCAATGAGCAGAGTGGAGACAAAGATGTCTCTCCCGCTGCTGTGTCCGGGAACACAGCTGCCCACACACGCCCACCACACCCTCGGATCAGAGCCTGCCACTGATATCCACGGTGTGAAAGGGCTTGGAACCCACTGTCATCATTATCACCATCCCTCGACCCCAGGAAGCCAACACCATGAGCTTCCAAAGGCACTCCAACAGGAACGCTCACTTGTGTTCCCAGGAATACACACAGACGCCAGATATTTACTTCTGGTTCCAACTTCTCCTGGGTTCATCCTCTTTCAAGTCCTGGAAACTCTGGGCACCACTTCTTGCCCTACAATCCCTCCGTCAGATCCCCCCATCGCCCACTCTCCCAGGAAGCTCCCCCGACCTGGACACCTCCAAATCCTCCTCAAAGCCATCTCTGACTCCCCCTCTTCCTGGCCTTCTCGCTGGCCTCTTTACACTAATTTCCTGCTAGAACGATCATAATGGGTTCAAATGCTGCCGCTTGCACACCTATCTCCCCCGTCACGGGGCAGGTTGTGGGAGCAGGGCGCAGGGCTGATGTACCCCCTTACCTCCAGCCCCTCAGCATGGGCCCGGGCACATGGGTGGGGGGTGGAGTAGGGCCTCAAAGAAGCATGATCTAAATCCCTGGGCTCTGTTTTCCTCCAACTTAGAGTGTAGTGAAAGAGCTCTAATGACAAAGAAGGTAAATTCTAGGTATTCTGAACAGAGACCAGGCAATCCTTTCCTGAGTACTTCACAGCGAAGCCAAGACCTCACTGGTGAGTAACTGTCAACTGCCCAACAGTGGGAGTGAAGAACTTTCCCAGGAGAGAGAGAGTCACAGACAAATGTTGTAAGGAGGGAGGGAGCAACCTGTGTAAGGACCGAAAGGCCAGTGGTGCCTCAGCAAAGCAATGGGGCGATGGGCAAGAGTTCATGGATTATGCGTATCGGTTAGGTTAGGATGGGTTACGCTGCATAACACACAATTCTCTAAATCTCTGTGGCCTACAATAAAGTTTCTTTATGTCTCAGACTACATGCACATGTGGCTCTCCTTCGTCTCCTCTCCCCTCTGGACTCAGGTTGACAGAGCAGTCTGTCTCTATCTGGAATATTGCCATTGTCGTGGAAAAAGGAAAAGAAAAGTGGTAAATTACTCACCCTGGTTCTTCACGCGTGTGCTCACATCTGTTTTCACTGTTCAGCAGCCCCTCTGCCATGCCTGAGGACAACATGGGCCGTGCTGTATAATCCTCCAACCGAGCAGGGCACTTTGATACAGGGCACCGAATGTGGGGGAGTGGTAATCCAGTTCCACACCGTGCTTATGAGTTTGACGTCTTTCCTAGGATCAGTGAAATCTGTTGAATAAACTGTTCATTTCTAAAAATCCCTCTGGCTGTAGTGAGAGACACAGATTGGAAGTGGGCAAGGGTGGGATTCGGGAGAAAATTCAGGAGGCTGCCTCAGTTTCCCGGGCAAAAAAAAAAAGGAAAGTACTTTACACTAGGGTCATGGCAGTGGAAATGGAGAGAAGCCAAGAGATTGAAAAGATGGAAGGGTCTAGTGATGTACAAAGAGGAGCAGAGGTGAGTGAATGTGTGACCCCAGAATGGCGAAAAGATACAGCAGGCTTGGCTTCTCATGTCTTAAACAGTTGCTGGCTCCCATCTTTGGGGAGGACCAGCTACTCTACTCTCTGCTTGTCCTTGGGCTGTCTATGTTCTCCTAAGAAATCTCCCTTCTTGCTTGAAAAAAAAGGCTGAGCTCAATAAAGATGGGAAGACACAGATGGGGTGAGCAGCCGAGTGAGGTGACCAATGAGTGACACAGTGACCAGGGGAATTAATTCATGTCTCCAAGTGTTCAAAGGGTGAAGAGAAACTAGACTCAACCGGAAGAAAAAGAAAGTCCTCCCACTGGGCATGCCTCAAAAGGATCCCTCGCCTCCCTACTGACACATCAGGCATCTTTCTTCTTCCACGGGGCTGTGACCAATTTCGGCTATAACAGAGAAAGGGGAGTGGGTGAGAGAAGAAGAAGGGAGGGACAGGGAGGCAGAGGAAGGATGGGCTCCATGGACACATAGCAACCTCTATCGGATCCTCTCCTCTCCTCCATGTGGCCTCCCTCCCTATGCTTCCTTTTAGAGTTCCAGACTTGACTTTCAGTGGTGGGAGGGCTTGGGATTCACAAACACCTCAAAAGAGAATTTCTGTAGCAGCAGCATTAGGCCACCTGACAGGAACTTAGAGCCTTGGGGTCCACACAGGCACAAAAGCCGCGGGGTCTTTCTGCCCTGGGTGTTCTCATTAGCCAAGAAGTGGAAGGTTCAGACACAGTACTATGTGGTTGTGGACTCAGTTCAGCGCACCCATGGGGACAGCAACCAGGATGCTCCTAGTGGCAGCAGAGGGAGTGTTGTGGTCACTGTCCATGGTGCTTACAGGCTGACTCAGCTGGAGGGGCTTGTTCTAAGACCCAGCCACACAGGATGTCAGAGCTGAGAGGGCTCTAGGATTTCAACTTTCCCAGTGCCTCATTTTGCAGATAAGAAAGCACATGTCCAGAGAGGGGAAAGACTTCCCTCAGGGCCACACAGTGGGTGGCACCGAGGGACTGGAAGCTAGCCTCTAGAAGCTTGCTCAGACAAAACTCATTTCCTTGGAAGGCTCCTGGGATTTGCCCCCAGAAACCCAGAATAATTAGACCCTGAAAAAACTCACGGGAGCACATAGTAGGTACTCAGTGGACACTGGTTGACTGAATAAACGATTATACCGGGACGCAAAAAAACAAATCTTGAAGCTGGGCGTGGGCCCCGGATCCTGAATTCAAACAGGAAGTCGTGGTCCTTTTTGGTACGGGTGAAATGGTACGGAAGAAAGCAGTGGGGGAAGGGAAGAAGTGCTGCCATGAAGACAGTGGGAGGCGGGAAGAGGATAAGAGCAGGTGCAACCCAGGATATTAAGCACAGAGGAGGCAGCAACTGGACACTAACCTCTGTTCTCTCAGGTTCACTCCCACACAGGAAAACAGGTTGAACAGCTCGGGAGTCTCCTTAGGGAGGGTGGTCACACGACCTCAATCTGGCCATCCTCCCTGGCCACAGTGATTGGCTCAGCACTGGGTATGTGCCAGTTAGGTCCCAGTGGGTCCTGACCTTAGGGCTGGAATCATAGGGAATGAGGGGTTCTTTTTCTGTTGGGAGGCTGAAGGTGACTGTTGGGGGCCATCTTGCTTTCCTAACAGAAAAGCCCAGCTGAGAATGACACCAGCACAGAGGAAAGTAAGCAAGGCCAAGAGGTCGGGAAAGATGATTGCTACTGATGTCATCAAGCACCCAGCTACGGCCTTGCCTAAAACTGTCTGCCCTTAGCCTTCTTAGGACGTAAATCATTCTCTCCTGCCTCGTTTGATTGCTTGTTTAGGCCGCTTTGGTTTTTCTGTCACTCAGTGGCTATCAAAGAACAACAACAACAATAACAACAACAACTCCAATTGCTCCTTGAAGTTGTCTAAATGGAGCATCCTGGAATTGTGACAGTATGGATTTAGGCTAGGTTCAAGGGGGACTTTGAGATAACAGTGCAAAACTCCACAGTCTAACCTGGAGATCCAAATGGATTCAAACCGTATCTGTTGGCGGCCTGCCATAGGCTGGGCCAGTCACATTACCCAAACTAATCCTCATAGGACCGACCCTGTTAAGGTAGCAACTGATGACCCCATTTTAGAGGACGTGGCGGAGGCTCAGAGAAAGGAGGTGACAGGGCTATAGCTTGGAAGTGTGGAGCCCAGATTGCACACCTGCATTCTGCTGTGTGCAGCCTGAGAAGCCTCATGGTATGGCCTCTCCGTGTGTCAGGGCACCTGGCCCCACGCCTGGCATTCTGTGGGTGCCTGAGACTTGGTAACTGTCATGTGCCTGTTACAAGACTCAAAAAAGCAATGTGCACTGAAGGCAGGCAGGGACCTTCTTTCCCCAGCACTAACACACCTTCCCAGTTCCCCGAAGACTAGAATCCCTCTCTTTCCCTTGCTTTCCTTGGCAGAGTCCTGCTCCTGTGACAACAGGGCAGTCCCACATTCACAGCCGGCATTGGGAGCTGCTACAAGGGAGGCCAAGAGCCTTCACCCCTCCATCATGCCTGGGACATCTCTTTCCTTGGAGCCTTGGGGAACCTGACACCGGACTTGCACACCAAGGTCTTTTCCAGAACATGCCAAGAGTCTCATCGGTTTGGAATGGGAT